>NC_084743.1:40302422-40602422 GCF_033978785.1 Entelurus aequoreus
CAAACCTTACAAAAACAACCGATTCTAGTAAAACTCACATTGATACAAAATTACAGGCATGTTTAGACATCTTGCATGTTTGGTTTTGGAGTTATGTTTATATAACCTGCTTTCTGAGTCGCCACCTTTGTGGTTTGCGTGTCCTACTGATCCTAGGAGCTATGTTGTCCGGGGGCTTCTATGCCCCCTGGTAGGGTCCCCCAAGACAAACAGGTCCTAGGTGAGGGATCAGACAAAGAGCAGCTCAAAGACCTTTATGAAAAGTACAAATCGAGGACCTAGATTTTTTCATGCCCGGACGCGGGTCACCGTGGCTCCCCTGTGGAGCCAGGCCCAGAGTTGGGGCACGATGGCGAGCGACTGGTGCCCATGGGGCCCAGCTCGAAGAGGCAACGTGGGTCCCCCCTCCAATGGGCTAACCACTCATGGGCTGGGTCATAGAGGGTGCAGTGTGAGCTGGGCGGCAGCCGAAGGCAGGGTACTTGGCGGTCCGATTATCGGCTACATAAGCTCGTGGAACGTCACCTTGCAGGGAGGGAAGGAGCCTGAGCTGGTGCGCGAGGTGGAGAGGTTCCCGGCACCAGGACACCCTCGGCCACAGTTACATGATTGACTTTGTAGTTGTGTCATGGGATTTGCGGCCTCATGTTTTGGACACTCGGGTGAAGAGCGGGGCGAGCTTTCTACCAATCACCACCTGGTGAGCTGGCTCCGATGGTGGGGGAGGATGCCGGACAGACCTGGCAGGCCCAAACACATTGTGAGAGTCTTTTGGTAACGCCTAGCAGAGTCTCCTGTCGGAGAGAGTTTCTTTTCCCACCTCCGGAAGAACTTTGAACATGTCACAAAGGAGGTGCTGGACATTGAGTCTGAATGGACCATGTTCCGTGCCTCTCTTGTCGAGCCGGCTGATTGGAGCTGTGGTTAGGTGCTTGTCATGGCGGTAATCCTAGAACCCGCTGGTGGCCACCAGCAGTGCGGGATGCCGTCAAGCTGAAGAAAGAGCTTATCGGGTCCTTTTGGCTCATGGGACTCCAGAGGCAGCGGGCATACCGACAGGCCAAGCGAGATCTCGTCAATCCCACCAACACGTCTTCCTATGAGGAAGCAGTGTCTGGGGAATTTGTGGTGGGCTCTTCTATTTCTGGGGCTGAGGTTGCCAAGGTAGTTAAAAAGCTCCTCGGTGGCAAGGCGGGTGGATGAGCGGCAGGAGGCCACAGGGAAGACCCAGGACACATTGGGAAGACTATGTCTCCCGGCTGGCCTGGGAACGCCTCGGGATCCCCCGAGAAGAGCAGGACAGAGGGAAGTTTGGGCTTCTCTGCTTAGGCTGCGGCCCCCGCAACCCGACCATAACCCGACCATAAGCGGAAGAAAATGGATGGATTTAGTATGACAGTTATACTGTCATATTGAGTACAAAAACTATCTAAACCTTACACAATATATTGTTCCTAGTAAAACTCACAAAGCTACATATCTCCAGGCATTATTAGCCATTTTGCATGTGTGGTTAGGAGTTATGTTTAAATAACTGTCAGATTGAGCGAGACAGTTATACTGTCATATTGAATTAAAAAAAAAAATACAAGTAATTACAAAAGACCATTTTCTAGTAAAACTAACAAAGATACAAGTCTCCAGGCATTACTAGCCATTTTGCATGTGTTGTTTAGGAGTTATGTTTAAATAACTGTTATATTGAGTGTGACAGTATACAGTCATAAAACCCAATTTTTGTATTTGCAAACCGGTTTCTAGGAAAACTCACATATATACAATATTACAGGCAATTTTGGACATAATGCATGTTTGGTTTTGGAGTTATGTTCATATAACTTTCATATATAGCATGGGTGTGAAACTCTGGCCCGTGGGCCAAATTTGGCCTGCCGTGTAATTTCACTTGGCCCTTGAGGCAATATCAAATTAACACTAAAGCTGGACCGCCGATTATATATTGCGGCGGTGCCACGGTAACACTGCCTTCACCGCTACTTCTAATACTTACCACTCCTCCCGAATATATTTTTTTTTTTGAGCTAGTCAAGCAAGTGCTGGCCCAGTTTCATGTCATGTGCGCCTTCTGCACCCACACACAACTGAATGCAACGCATACTTCATCAACAGCGATACAGGTTACACTGACGGTAGCCAAATAAAAAACTTTAACACTGTTAGAAATATACGCCACACTGTGAATCTACTCCAATCAAGAATGACAAACACATTTCAGGAGAACATCAAAATTCTTTCTCAAATTAAAAAACAATTGAATATTTCCAATGTAACTATGTATTCACCAATGTGTCACAATCATGCATGTATTCCATCGATAACAGACAGAATTTTTTTAAACCGGTACTTAAATGGAATTAAATGCATAAAAGACATGTATATCGAGGACGGTCTTGCGTCATTTGAGCAATTGCGAATCAAATTCAATTTGTCCCAATTCAGTTGGTTTTGCTATTTGCAGGCAAACAAATGTATTAAAGAAAACATTTCAAAGTCTCAGCTGGTAAATGAAAAACACCCTCTCTTAGAATTACTAATTTTACTGTGTTAAAAGAGCATGGGAACAGAAACTAAGAACAACAATACCCAAACAGCAATGGGAACGGACACTCTCTCAAATTCACAATTGCTCAATTAACAGCAGACTCAGGCTCATACAGTTTAAAGTGATTCATCGTTTTTACTACTCTAAAGTCGTATTACACACATTTTATCCTGATACATCTCCACTTTGTGATAAATGTAAATCTGCTGAAGGATCACTGTCTCATTCGGGAGGGCGGGACGTGGCGAAGTTGGTAGAGTGGCCGTGTCAGCAATCGGAGTGTTGCTGGTTACTGGGGTTCAATCCCCACCTTCAACCATCCTAGTCACATCCGTTGTGTCCTTGGGCAAGACACTTCACCCTTGCTCCTGATGGCTGCTGGTTAGCGCCTTGCATGGCAGCTCCCGTCATCAGTGTGTGAATGTATGGGTGAATGTGGAAATACTGTCAAAGCGCTTTGAGTACCTTGAAGGTAGAAAAGCGCTATACAAGTATAACCCATTTATCATTATTTATTTACCATTTATCATTCATTTTGGGAATGTCCAATTATTCAATCATTTAGGTCCAGCATTTTCTTTTTTTACTCGGGGGTATATCAGAGAAAACTAGTCCCTGACAGGGATATAATCTTGTTTGGGTGGTCCTCAGAAACACAAAAACTTCCTAAATATATTACAGCTGTGTTGCTGCTCGGAACGGTCTTGGCCAAAAGACTCATTCTCAAAGACTGGAAAAGCCCATCTGCACCCAACTTCAGGAATTGGCTAAATGAACTTGTGAATGTAATGACTCTTGAAAAAATAAGATTTATAAACTCTGCAAGTATGAATAAATGGGAACTAACCTGGAAACCTTTACTGACATATATTGAATCATAATTTAGACATTTAAGGAAAAAAGAAAAAGAAACAAGAAAAGAAAAAAAAAAAAAAGAAAAAAAAAACCTGCCATCTTTTTTGTAGTTGTATTATCTTTATTATTTTCTGTATTGATCCTACATTATTGCTTTTTTGTTTTGTTTTGGTTGGTTTTTTTGTTACTTCTGATATGGCTTTGCCACGGTTTACTTGCTTATTTATTTTTATTTTTTTGTGACTTTTTATCTTGTATTGTTTTGCATCTGATCAACTTCTGTGACTTTCCTTTTTTATTTTTTTTTTTGAGTGTGAATGGTGGAGAGGTCCTCGAGAGGTGATCTTGGGATCACTTTCTGAGGATCCTTGATGCCGAGGAATGTTCATCCATCTTGCTGTGGTCTCGACAGCCTGCTGATCCTCAGCCGGAGCAGGATGGATGGCTATATATATATACAATATCTGGGTATTGTTTTCTAATAATGTTTATACTGTAAACCTTGAGTTGTTAAAGTTCAAGTGCACCTCTCTCCTCAAGTGTGCATGTGAGTGTGTATGAGTGGATGTGTGATTGTATGAAGGCTCTGCGTGAGCAAAGTATGACTGGTAAATGTGATTTTAACTGTAAAATTCAATAAAAATATTTGCAAAAAAAATTAATAAAAAAGGAGAACATCCGCACCGTAACACAACATAAACACAACAGAACAAATACCCAGAACCCTTTGCAGCACTAAATCTTCCGGGACACTACAAGGTGTGTGTGTGGGGGGGGGGGGGGTTTGGTGGTAGCGGGGGTGTATTTTGTAGCGTCCCGAAAGAGTTAGTGGTGCAAAGGACTCTGGGTATTTGTTCTGTTGTGTTTATGTTGTGTTACGGTGCGGATGTTCTCCCGAAAAGTGTTTGTCATTCTTGTTTGGTGTGGGTCCACAGTGTGGCGTTTATTTCTAACAGTGTTAAAGTTTTTTATACTGGCACCCTCAGTGTAACCTGTATTGCTGTTGATAAAGTATGTGCTGCATTCCCTCGTGTATGCGTATTAAAGTCGTACGTATCTTGTGACTGGATCTGAACGATGTTAGAGTTTGGTGGACGAGATATAATGACTGTTGAACACCTTAGTTCGATAATGAAAGTTGCCTCAGCTTGCCTGAGCCCGGACAATAATGAACTAGCATCCAAGAAAAGATGACAGGTATCTGGCTTGGGCACATCAGATTAGATCAGTGTGTTGCAAACTGAGCAGTTTAAAGTCCTGAATGGTTGTTTTATTCATTGTTATTTTATTTTCAAATTTATTAGCCTGTGGAAAAAGTTAATGTTGATATTTACCTCCGAAGACTGCAAGTAGAAAAGAGGCATTCCATTTTTATTTAAATTGTATTTGATATGCCATTGATATTTTTTAATTATTATTATTATTATTTGAAACTCGATTTTGCATGTCACTATAAAGTTATATAAGCCTTGCTTGTTCAATATTCAATGCAAAACTTTTTTGGGTCACTATTAAAAGGTTAATTTGTTCGGCTTTGTTCAGTTTTAAATTTTGTCCCACTCTGTATTTGAGTTTGACACACCTGCTTTATGCAATATTAGCCATTTTAAATGTGTGGTTTAGGAGTTATGTTTAAATAACTGTCATATTGAACGTGGCAATTATTAAAGTTAAAGTTAAAGTTAAAGTACCCCATTGCCGGCAGTAAGTCGGACCCCTTTCCAGTGAGGGTTGGACTCCGCCAAGGCTGCCCTTTGTCACCGATTCTGTTCATAACTTTTATGGACATAATTTCTAGGCGCAGTCATGGCGTTGAGGGGATCCAGTTTGGTGGCTGCAGGATTAGGTCTCTGCTTTTTGCAGATGATTTGGTCCTGATGGCTTCAACTAGCCAGGATCTTCAGCTCTCATTGGATCGGTTCGCAGCCAAGTGTGAAGCGACTGGGATGAGCTTCAGCACCCCCAAGTCCGAGTCCATGGTTCTCGCCCGGGAAAGAGTGGAGTGCTGATCCAGGTTGGGGAGGAGATCTTCCCCCAAGTGGAGGAGTTCAAGTACCTAGGAGTCTTGTTCACGAGTGAGGGAAGAGTGGATCGTGAGATCCACAGGCGGATCAGTGCAGCGTCTTCAGTAATGAGCATGCTATATCGATCCGTTGTGGTGAAGAAGGAGCTTAACCAGAAGGAAAAGCTCTCAATTTACTGGTCGATCTACGTTCCCATCCTCACCTATGGTCATGAGCTTTGGGTTATGACCGAAAGGACAAGATCACGGGTACAAGCGGGCGAAATGGGTTTCCTCCGCCGGGTGGTGGGTCTCTCCCTTAGAGATAGGTTAAGAAGCTCTGTCATCCGGGAGGTACTCAGAGTAAAGCCGCTGCTCCTCCACATTAAAAGGAGCCAGATGAGGTGGTCCGGGCATCTGCTCAGGATGCCACCTGAACGCCTCCCTAGGGAGGTGTTTAGGGCAAGTCCGACCGGCAGGAGGCCACGGGGAAAACCCAGGACACATTGGGAAGACTATGTCTTGGCCTGGGAACGCCTTGGGATCTCCCGAGAAGAGTTGGACGAAGTGGCTAAGAGGCCAGAGGCTTCTCTGCTTAGGCTGCTGCCCCCACAACCCGACCTCGGATAAGCGGAAGAAAATGGATGGATTTAGTATGACAGTTATACTGTCATTTTGAGTACAAAAACTAACTTGTGTCTTTGCAAACCTTACACAATGTATTGTTTCTAGTAAAACTCACAAAGATACATATCTCCAGGCATTATTAGCCATTGTGCATGTGTGGTTTAGGAGTTATGTTTAAATAACTGTCAGATTGAGTGTGACAGTATACTGTCATAGTGAGTCAAACCCATATGTGACCCGTGCTGGCAAAATGAGTCGGAATACGCACAGGCTAATTTTGACCTACAGTGAAAAAAATGTATCTTGGTGGAAATTGAGATTTTCACAAAAATGAGTCCATTAAGCCACAATCTAGCGATCCCAATCATCGAAATAGCAAGAAAACATCTTAAATCACCTTTATTTGAAGGTTTTGTACGAGGTATGTCTTCAGAAATTAGTCCTTTGTGTTAAAATTCCTTGAGAAAATCAAGTGTTTTCAACGCTCACTCGCGGCAATAAGGGGGAATCCCCCTAGCCATATTTGGTATCATTGTGACTCCAAGTTTACGTACTTTCTAAAAATGAACATGGAATTCCCGATGACGCCATTCTGAACCAATAGAATTCGAGTTTTTAAACCTGTCCCGACGTAAACAAATCCGGCTTGTTGCTAACCGGTCGCTGTGAGGCGTACCCTCATTGGTTGAATCACCCCGCGCGGTGCATTGTGGTATCATGGCAGCGCCCTGATGAAAAACAACACACAGTAATTCGAGCGGAATATTTGGTGAAAAAGGGTGATTTTCGAACATATAATTATTATTTTTGTGGATAAGTTAGACTGTTTTACATTCCGTAATGGATTTAGAAGGTGGAGAGGGTACACGGCGGTTGCAAGTGCGATAGATTCACTGCAGTCGGCGAATCTTCTTAGTGCTGCTGGTCAGGAATATTACGGACAGCTGACCAGCTGACAAACTGACCAGTGAACAAAAAAACTGTGACATAACAGTGTTGAAATTTTTGTACATAACCGTTTTTAATAGAGTTGAATATATATTTTTCCTTTAGACATGGGATTTGACTTTAATTGTACCAATTTTGGTGTTGCTACAAGGACTTTTAAGGTATGGTTGCTATGGAGTTTTGTTTTGGAACATTCTGTTCTGGAACAGTAAACTTTAAGCTGTTTTTTCTCAAAACGGACCCTCAAACTTGGTCGACTTCAATCGGATGTAACTCGGTCATTTTATGTCCGATTCCAACAAATCATATATCATTTTGAAGGTCTTTAGATGGAGAATGTGAAAATAACAATAACTCAGTTTTTAAAATGTTCTCATTGTGACTCATTTTGCAAGCACAGGTCACATATTTTGTATTTGCAAACCTTACAAAAACAATTGATTCTAGTAAAACTCACACAGATACAATATTACAGGCATTTTTAGACATAATGCATGTTTGGTTTTGGAGTTATGTTTATATAACTTTCAAATTTAGTATGACAGTTATACTGTCATATTGAATAAAAAAAACTAACTTGTGTCTTTGCAAACCTTACAAAAGACCATTTTTCTAGTAAAACTAACAAAGTCTCCAGGCATTATTAGCCATTTTGCATGTGTTGTTTAGAAGTTATGTTTAAATAACCCGTCATATTGAGTGTGACAGTATACTGTCATAAAACCCAATTTTTGTATTTGCAAACCTGATTCTAGTAAAACTCACATATATACAATATTACAGGCAATTTTGGACATAATGCATGTTTGGTTTTGGAGTTATGTTTATATAACTTTCATATATAGTATGACAGCTATACTGTTATAATGAGTAAAATAACTATTTTGTGTCTGTCATAAAACCCAATTTGTGTATTTGCAAACCTTACAAAAACAACTGATTCTAGTAAAACTCACATGGATTCAATATTACAGGCATTTATAGACATTTTGCATGTTTGGTTTAAAAATTATAATGGAATACATTTGTATTGCTTTTTTCACATTATCTCAGTATTTTAAGAACATTACTGTCATATTGAGTAAAACAATACTTTTTGTGTTTGCAAGCCTTAAAAAAGCATATGTTTCGAGTAAAACTCACAAGAATGCATTATTTCAGGCATTGTTAGTCATTTTTCATGTGTAGTTTAAGAGTTATGTTTAAATAACTGTCATATTGAGTGTGGCAGTTATACTGTCATATTGAGTAAAAACAAAATAACTTGTGTCTTTGCAAACCTTACAAAAGAAAATATTCTAGCAACACTCACAAAGATACATTTCTTCAAGCATTATTAGACATTTTTCACGTGTTTTAGGAGTTATGTTTAAATAACTGTCATATTGAGTGTGGCAGTTATACTGTCATTATGTGTAAAACCTAATTTTTGTATTTGCAAACCTTACAAAAACAACTGACTCTAGTAAAACTCACATAGATTCAATATTACAGGCATTTTTACACATTTTACATGTTTGGTTTAGGAGTTGTGTTTGAATACATTTTTAATCCAACATTTTTTATTGCCATTTTCAAATAGACAGAAAAAAGTGCAAGTCGAAACAGTACAATTTTAAAGTCAGAAAATTATTCACACCCTTTCCCTTAAAACCCAAACCATCCACCCACCCTCCCACCCCACCCAGGTCACACCAACAAGGGACTTATGGCACAATCATATAACAAGTAAGACAGAGACATTCACACACACGTACACACACACACACACATACGAGGCCAGAGACAATTAAACAGGCTGAAAGGAGAGAGAAAAAAGAGAAAGAAAAAAAAGAAAACATTTTAAATAATAATAATAAATAAAAGGGAGATTTTCCTCATCTGTGTCTGGGCATAAGTCAAGAGAGTTGACATACAGCAACAAAGGGCTCCATGAGCTTTCAAACGCTTGAGCCGAGCCTTTTAGCGAAAACCTAAGTTTTTCCAGTTTTAGATTGTAGAGAACCTCTCTAATCCAACGGCCATGTGATGGGGGCGAGCCAGCTTCCAATTAAACAAGATCAATCAAGGTCGTAAAAGCAAAAGCGCGTTTAATGGTACCGGGCAGGTGTTATCGGGGCATACACCAAAAATGGCTGATAATGAGTTGGGGGGAAAGTTTTGACCGTATGCCTTTCCAATTGTGTCAAAAATGTCCTCCCAAAAGGAACATAGTTTAGAGCAGGACCAGAACATATGGACATGATCAGCCGGAGATTGTTTGCATCTATTGCAGGTATTGCTAACAGTGGGGTAGATTGTGTATAGTTTTGAATTAGTGTAGTGAATTTTATGGATTACTTTGCAGTGGATGAGACTATGACGGGCACATATTGAGGAGGAGTGGACCAGTTTCAGGGCAGAGTCCCAGTGTTGATTGGATATGTTGGTATTAAGATTGCTCTCCCACGAGGCTCTTATCACTGATAGAGAGTTTGGAGCAACTGAACTTAAGGAGGTATATAACACGGAGATACATTTTTTATGATTTCTGCATAGAGGTCTTTCACAGTGGTGATACCATGATCGTGCCAAGTCATGAATGCGGGGTCGGTACGGGAAGGTTTAAATAATTGTTTTTTAAGTAGCGGGGTCAATTTAGATGGGCCCTGAAAACCCAAGTGTTTCCGTAGCTGGTTCCATATTTTAATGGAGATCGATACAATGGTGTTTGCGCCTTCAAGTTTAAATGGAAAAGGGAGTGATAAGCATAAGCAAGAATGTAATGAGAAGTGTGGGATTGCCGTTTCAAGGGATACCCAGGCCGGGAAGGTCTGAGAGCGTCCATCCATCCAGTATAAGAGTTTCTGTACATTAGCCGCCCAATAGTATTGTCTAAAATTGGGGAGTGCAAGCCCTCCTTCAGATTTGGGAGATTGTAAAACCGACTTGCGGATTCGGGCCGATCCGGCCCCCCATAAAAATTTGGATATTGATTTGTCTAATTTATCGAAAAATAATGTAGTAATAAATATGGGGATGTGTTGAAAAAGGTAAAGGAATTTAGGCAGAGTGATCATCTTGATCAGATTGATCTGGCCAACGAGGGATAATGGTAAAACAGACCAGCGGGCAAAGTTCTTCTCTATCTTTTCAATTACAGGTAAAAAATTTGCCCGGAGCATATCAGACATAGCCGGAGTAATAAGGATTCCCAAGTAATGAATCCCGTCCTGTGCCCATTTGAATGCCGCTAAAGATCGTGGTAACTGTTTAGCTAAGGAATTAATCGGAAACAGCTCACTTTTTTGGTAATTAAGTTTGTAACCAGAGTGTGTGCCAAACCGCTCCAGAATGTCAAATATTACCGGGAGAATTGGTCTATAGCTGCTGCAAAGCAGGGGTCTTTCTCTTTTTTTAGGATGAGAGAAATGGTGGCCCTCGATAAGGTTTCTGGGAGGCGATGGTGCAGAAAAGCTTCATTATACATATCTCTTAGAGCCGGAGCAAGAACACTGGAGAAAGTCTTGTAATATTCCGCACTGAAGCCATCTGGGCTGGGTGACTTATTGCTCTGTAAGGATTTAATGGCTTCTGTGATCTCAATGACATTAATGGGCTGGCCCAGGCCCCTCGCAGCCCCACATTCCATCTGGGGGAATGTTTGCGCCGCAGTCGGAAGTATATAATGTTGTATAAAATGTTGTATAAAATGCAGCAAATGTTTCATTAATCTTAGCTGGATCAGTATGTAGTTCTCCTGTGTTAGAGCGAATAGACGTGATTAGCCTCGAAGATGCTTCTTCCCTGATCCGGTGGGCTAAGAGCTTGCCAGCTTTTTCCCCAGATTCAAAAAATCGTTGTCTGGATTTGAGTAGTTGTAATTTCTCTCTATTGACAGACATAAGGTCAAAGTCAGTTTGTAGGTGTAGTGGATTGTCCGAAGCTTAAGCAAGCAACAAAAGTAGTTTAGTACAACAAATTTATTTACCCATTATCAGAAGTGCAGGTTGAATTAAGTTGTCCGTGCAAGCAGACACAATGTACTCCAGAGCACACAAGACACACACAAGCCAAAATCACCCCCGAGTTCCGGTCTTCTGCCATTCATTTATATGTCTGTTGTGCGTCATCGTTCCTTATCAAATGCGTCAATGTCTTGTTTTGCTTTTCCTATCTGTTCCATAACAACTCGAATTCTGTAGACAGGTTGGCACGACTCAATATTCACTTTTGTCCCACAACTGGTCCATTCAATGGCACAAAATACAAGAGTATTGAAAATGAGCGGACATTCTTAAAAGACAAGAAATATAGGTCAAAAGGTCAGAAATTCTACTACATACCCTCCTTCCAGGGTCTTAAGACCCTGGACCAAAACAATTTCTGATATAGACCACTAACTTAAATCTCTACCGCAGATAGAGGCAAAAACCTCAATGTTTTTATACGAGGCAAAAATTCCGTCTATGACCCTCCTTCAGAGCGATCGCTGTTACCAGCCTGCAGTAAAACCATCTCACAGAACACAATTAGTGGCCTACCCTTTGATTTAGTAAAGGAAAAACAAATACTTTGATCATGAACATCATTGAACATAAATAGATGAATGTATATAGACTTATGACTGTAAGACATTTTCAAAAATATTTTTCCCGGCATTTGCAATGAATGTAGTTACCAATATTGTTAATTATCAATTGATTTTGAACACACAACTGAATTTCGTATGAGTCCATGTTCGATTAGTGCTCGTATAGATGGCTCGGTGGTGCCTCAGGCTGGTGGCCTGCCGACACCTCGTTGGGCTTTTGGCTGCCCTGGTGAAGAAAGAGATCCACTCAAACAGTCTGTCTCTGTCTCTTCTTGGGGTGTGGTTCAGTCCATTGGGCAGACTGTTCAGTGGCATGTGCGTGCTGGCCGAAATTGGGGAAAACTCAGGTAGAGTTGGAGCTGTGGGGGCTTTGGGGAAGGCTGGGGCAGAGTATGGGGCGTGGGGCTTTGGTCCAGGCCCTCGGCTTGCTTCAGGCCTCCTCGCTGCTTCGGCACTCCCGACACTTCTTTCCACAGCTGCTGGAGTCCCGGTGGACACATTGGCTGGCAACCTTAGTTGTTCTCGTCATCGCTGGCAAGGTGTTGTCTCTCCTCTCGGTTCCTTCCAGTCAGGTATCGGGTGTTGGTCCTGGATCGGCTTTGACCGTGCCCCTCTTAGCGAGTGCAAGGGAATCTGGAGTGGCTGCTTTCATCCTCAAATCTGCACAGAGGAACTGGCACACAAATTCTACATTTTGCAAACTTACCATTTTGGTCTCATGGTCTTTCCACCTTCCTAGGAAGCTGCTGGTCCTGAGAAGTGCTGATCTTGTGACTGAAGAAGATTAACCTGTTTTCTTAAAATAGGTGCCGTTGTTTGACCTAATCTTTTTGGGGAAACCATGTCGGGATATTAGATGATTCACAAAACATTTAATTACTGAATTGGCACCCTCCTTTGAGGTTGGGGTTGCTTTCGCCAACCACTGCAATTGTCAATCTAAATCATTACGTTCCTTTATCCTTGTACCGGATTGATCATATCGATTTAATAAAACCTCAACACGCTCAAACTTGACCCAATCCAAACTCACCTCCCCCCTCTGTCCCTCTCACAGGGACAGTGTTAGTCGTAGTAATAGTAATAGTAGTAGTACTAGTAGTATTAGTAGTTTCAGAAACATCCAAGAAAAAGAAAAGACAGCTGATAGTCAAGTGCAGCAAGAACAGAGGCGGAGGACAGGTCATGTTTGAGGTCACTGTTCGCTTTTGCAATAGTACTTTTGATATTTTACAACACCTAGTGAATTATTGTGGCCACAATAATTCACTAAATAGTTGTATTTAATTTAGTCTATCTATGATGGGACAATGCACAGAAACATTAAGTTCAGAAACAGATATGTTCTGTACCAGATTATATCTAAATAGCTACTTTCCATCTGTAGTCCCTGGCTACCTAAATTAAGGGGATCCACAAATCAAGCAATAACATTATGACACTAATTAATCATAATAAATATATACATTCATAATAATCAATAATTAATCAAAAATAATCATACTGTAGCATGTATTCAATTATAAGAAAGGTCACCAAATGCCCCTTCATGGACACATACTTACCATACAATACAACCACACCGTATTTACATCATCACACAAAGACCATACATGCTCTTGTTCACATCTGTCATCATTCATAACAACAACCAAGATTTTAACAGCCATACCTCACAATTTACAACAAAAATGCTCTCATGGATAAATATAATACTCATTAAATTGATGTGTCAACATAATGCCCATCTTAGTGACCGTGTGAGCAGCCTTGATTGCTCCAAAGCCACTTTTTTTTTATTTCAAATTTTCTATTCCTTTTGTTATAACATGGAGAAGGCTAATTGGTCTGTACATGTTCTGGTCTTCTTTATTTCCTGCTTTATGGATTTAATCATAGTAGCAGTTTCTCCACGTGGTAGGGAAAGTGTTTTCCGTTATTGATTTATTTATCAATCGTTGTTATACGAGCAATAATACAATCCTTATATGTTTTTAGGAAGATAGTGTCCAACCCATATATATATATCTAGATCGTGAGTCTGATAATGCAGTGAAGATTTTGTTTAACTTTGTTTCATTTGTTACTTCTAAAATGAGTCCATCCTGAATAAATGACAATTATTTGCACTGATTTTGAGGGATTTTTATTCAGGGTTTGTACAGACTGGATGAAATGTTCATTAAAATTATTACTTATGTCCAGACTGTCTGCGATAGTAGCGCCATTTAATATCAATTAAATTTGATTGATATTTAATGTTATAGTGTTGTTTCTTGTTTGCTCTCTTCCCGTAAGTTTGTATCTGGTTTTCCATAACTCTCTATTGTTCCCTTTTGCAGCTTTGATTAATTCTAAATGAAAGTCAGCCTTAGACTTCCGCATAAACATTGTAACTTTGTTCTTCCAAACTTTTAAAACATACGATCTGTATTTAGACCTGTTATAATTGCTCTTTTGAGAGCTGAGTCCCGATGTCTTTATTAGAATCCAAATTGTTTTATTAATCCAATGGTATTTTTATTTTAGCACTCTTCTTTCTGGTTTTGTATTCGTGTATTTACAGATGTTCTCTTTAATTTTTGTCATCCAATTGTAATTCTAGTAGGGCTGCTTTCATTTGTATCATGTAGAAGCCGTTTATAATATCCTTAAGTTTCTTTCTACGCGTCTTATTTAACCAGTCCAGATTAACGTCCCCCATGACGTTACTTCTTTCATACTATGCTGTTTGAGGATGTCTGAAAATGAATCAAGAAAAATGTCTTTAGCTGTGGTCGGTCGGTATACTACAATTACCTTGAAATACATTTCTGAGGAAAATGTGATTTTAATTTCAACATACTCAAATTGATCTACTTTTAATGTTTTCCCTTTCATAAATCATAATTCCTCCCCCCTTTGTCACTCGATCTGTCTTTTCTGTAATCTTGTCCCCCGGGACATTAATTAGAACGAAAGGTGTTGTGGGTTTTAACCATGTCTCTGATAGACAAGGTAGTCCGGATTAGAGTCTGACAGTAACTGCTGTATTTGTTCAGTATGTTTCCTGTGGTAGAAAGTTTAATAATGCGGACACGTTTGTTACTGAATACTTTCTACAGACTTCTGTCTCTCTGCGACTTTGTGTATGTAATAAGCAACTATAATTTTTTGATATGCTTAAATTTTATTTTAGCTCAGCTGTTGTGTAGCTGCTAGCTCTTTGTAGCCTACAGCAGGAGTGTCCAAATTGCAACCAATAGCTATGTTTTTAACAGACAACCGAAATAATTGAAAATGTGGTATTAGCGTATCGGTTCAATCAGCGGCAGCTACGCCCTGTTTTATCATTTGACCTAAATTTTTGGTTTCGTAGGCAGGACAGAGGGAACAATGTGGGTCATTAGTTGTCCATCTTATACCATTCTAATTGTTGTAAGGATAGTTCACATGAGCGGCCATACCTTGAGTCCCACCATATATAAGAGTCAAAAGGCTCCTATTATGAGTCGTCCAATTGGTGATCATACACTTTGGCGGTTTGGGTGGCAGGACACACGGACGCACCTCAGTCAGCCAGTGCTAGGACAGTTGGAGCAGTCCCCGTCTTCCATTCGTTCCTGGGAGGCGTCCCTATTAGTTGTCCGCTGATGTCGTGCTGTCAGGCAACATCAGGAAGTTCCTTCTGTGCAGTATTGAATTGTCAGGGCACAGTTCGTAAGCAGGTCATTACAAGGTGTGTGCAGGTTGACCACAAAGGAATGCTTCAAAGATTGTGTTGAACATTGTCCGTTGACATTTATTTCCAGCAGGGGTCTGTTTGTATCCTGCTGTTCGTCCTGCTGTCACACCTGTATTTTTTGTGAGCATGTTCTGGCTACAACTTTGGAGCTTGTCTTGTTCAGAGAAGTTGGCAGTCCCCCGGCTGCACATCCTTTCCACCCTCGCTTGACCTAGCACAACCGTGGCTACCACCCAAGTCCGTCTGAATGGTTTTACGTTTTGTTGAGGTTTTTTCCTCCAGAATTTGGAACTCAAAACATGTACACCCATCGTTTTCATATCCTCTCGGTTAGTTCAATTTGCATATCACGTTTTAAAATTACAGTCTTAACTATCCCATTAATTGCTAATCAATAACCTTAATTCAAAGATTATACGTACTACTTCATGTGTATTTAAGTACCCTTTTAATTCACTTAAAGATTATGTATAAGTTAATTTAAACTATCATTTGTCTATCAGTAGGCGCGAGCAAGCTGTCATGCTTGCACTCTGACCTCCCGCTGTGCGTGATACTCTCCAAAACAAAGGAATGTTTTTATTCACGTTTCTCCTTATCTTTCAGCTAAATCTTTTAATCTTTTAACTTTTAACGTCCGCACTGTGTTTATTTTTATTGTCTGCATTTTAATTTTGCTTTTATTTTCTTTCATTTCCCTTTGTTGTCTGTGAAGCACTTTGAGTCTTGTCCTTGCCTTGTCTGTCTCCGACTGGTTATCTAACCTATTCACAACAAACATACAAGGCCATGCTCTAAGCGCCAGCCCTAATCACACTTCTCCTCTTTTTTTTTTTCTTTTTTTTTTTTTTTTTTTTAACTTTACATATCGGCTCTTATTCTAATTATTAATGTAGGCTGTTATTTGTAATTATTATTCAACACTATTCACAGCAAACAGTTGTAAAGTTATAGTTATTCGCATTATACTCTCAAAATCTATAGCTAACTGAAAGCTGTTGAGATTTGGTTTGCCTCCTTTATCTCAGTGGCCTAGTGGTTAGAGTGTCCGCCCTGAGATCGGCAGGTCGCAAGCCCAAAACCCCGGTCGAGTCATACCAAAGACCACAAAAAACTTGGGAGCCAAATCACCAAACATGATTCCCGGGCGCATGGTATGGTGTACTGCAATGTCTAAATAAAACTATAAATTATTCCAAACTAAAATGTCAGACTGCACTTTAAAGTTGCTTTTATTAAATTAATTTCCAAACTAACCACCACCACAGCAGACATCTTCCTCAATCCTATCCCAATACTCCCATAAATTAGAAAGGTGTTTCACAACAGTGGTTAAGTAGTTATTTTAAGTATTAGATCTCAATATGTAGAAATTAATAAGACTAAATTTGCCCTAGTGTGTGAATGTTGTCTGTCTATCTATCTGTGTTGGCCCTTTGATGAGGTGGCGACCTGTCCAGGGTGCATAGTCAAATTGTGAAACAAAAATTAAAGTTGAATCAAGTGGAAATTGACAGAGTATATGAACTACATTCTTGAGAATAATAATTGATCATTAATATGTTGGAAGCCACATATTGAACATATTAAAGAAAAATATCCAAATCCATTGCTATTCGGTATAAAGTAAAACACATGCTGAATAAGAAATGTCTGCACATGTTATATTATTCATTTATTTTTCCATATGTAATATTGTTTTGAAGTTTGGGGAAATGTTTATAGAAGAATTATAGACCCAATACTTAAACTTAAAAGGCTCATTTCAATATTACACAAAGCATTATTATTATGATCATATCAATCCATTTTTTAAGTCATAATGTGTTAAATGTTCAGATAATTTAATTTTAAAACAATTGCAATTATGTTTCCGAGTAAAGAACAACAGCCTTCCAGTTTGTATTCTTAGCTTGTTTACATTATGAGGAGACACTATCATTTACGGGGGGTATCGATTTTTGAAATAGGTCAAGTAAAATAAAATAAAAACACAAATGTATTTCAGTTTTAGGAGTTAAATGATGTACCATCCTCAGTGATGAGCTGAACACATGTAGTTTTTTGTTATGGTTTAAGAGACCCTTGAAAAGTAAAGTTTTTTAACATTATGCAATATAGTAACAATTACTTTCATCTTTTAACGTTGATGTTCCAGGTAATTTAATGTTCAGTAATTGTATATCATAGGCCAATATAAGCTTTGGCTTCCGCCTATTCTTTTTTTTTTTTTTTTTTTTTTTTTTTTTCTTTTCTTTTCTGTGTGTAAATGTGTATGATTGTTAATATGTCTAATTTACTGTTAAACTGCTCACACAAATTGGTTGATGGTTGATTACATGACCAAAATAAACTTATTTCATCTATTCATTCATTATCTATCGCACTCATAGTTTTATTCCATTTTGCATGTAATTATTCCTATTGATTTCTTCCCCTTTCACTCAAATAACTAAACAAACAAATAAACAAACTTGCAGCTAACCACAATCAACAGCATACTATTTACGAATCCAAAATAATCAGTCTTATAAAATAATTTTAGCTTTAGATATGATTTAGGGCAGTGGTTTTCAACCTTTTTTTTCCAGTAAATTAAAGAAATAAAATACAGCATAATGTCATTATTTTCTGATTTATTAAATTATATAACAGTGCACCATATTGCTCATTTGTTGTGGTCTTACTTGACTTATTTGGACAAACAAAAAAAATAAGAATAACTAAAACGTTTAAAAAATTAAATAGTGATTAAATTATAATAAAGATTTCTATACATATAATCAATCATCAACCTTCTTTGGATATTGCAATAGAGATCCATCTGGGCTCGTGAACTTAATTCTAAATATTTATTTTGTTGAAGAATTATTCTTCTATAATTATATTTATAAAGGATTTTGAATTGTCGCTATTTTAAAATATTTAAAATCTCAGGTACCCCTTGGCATACCTTCAAGTACCTCCCTTTTTTGTCCGAGCGGAAACACCATACCCTCCTTTGAGAACTACTGGTTTAGCCTATAAAAAATCCTTTGTCTCATACATCATTACACTGTACAACTCCTCTTTGGGGGGCTAGGATGACAGGGAATGCAAAACAATAACAGTGCAATACTTTTTTATATCATGGTCGTTAATGCCTAGTTTCTCTTTTAATAGAATCTATTTTGTTTCCATTTATACCCTTATTAGTTACTGTTTACTTTTTAGTTCTTCTTCCAAAGGGAACTCTCCTGAAGGAATCAATAACGTTTTATCTGTCTATCTATCTATCTATTACTAACCCGAGCACAATTCATGACGTCATGCTCATCTTGCAGACAGTTATTTCCATTTAGTTTTATTCTCTATTTGTAATTCTACATGCACCAATGTCACATAAAAATGTGCTTTCTTTGTTATTTATTTACATTATTATTTCTGGTTTACTTGCTGTCTGTTTACTTAAGTTCTCATATTTTGGTCTGTCTTCCTCCTGATTAGAATTTGTTTAACGCTTCTCTACGTTTTGTTTTGACAATGGCGCTGAGTGGCTCTTATCTGTACTTCTTCAGACTCTATGTTTCACAGATGCCCTTAGATGTATTAGAATATAAATTTAACTTTTATTTTATTGTGTGTTTATTCCTAAAAAAAAATTAAAATGTCAATGTATAATCAATTTATCTTTCTTAAATTTAAATTCAATATTATTAATTTATTTGTTGTATAACTATTAATTCAAAGTTACAATGTGTCCTAATCTATGATGTTTGTGCGTGTGTGTTTGTCTCAACTTCCACACAGAAACTGGATGGATCAGATAAGCAGCAAGGCTGTACCAAAAAAAAAATATATACTAGACATATAAATTAATGATGAATTAAACAATGTTTCAATGTCCCACAATCCGTATTTATTGATTGATATTTAAATGTGTAATTTTCCATATATCTATTATTTTACTGGACTTAGCAAGCACCTACTACTAGCACACTCTACAGACCGAGAATAACTGTTCAACCACACTTAGTAATGCCAAGCTAGATGCTAACTTAGCCTTACTATGCCTCAGTAAGCAAACTTTTGCTAACACAATGCTAACCTAGCTCAATGCTATCCTAGCTCAATGCTAACCTAGCTCAATGCTATGCTAACACAATGCTAACCTAGCTCAATGCTATCAGTGTCACTCCTCTTCGAACCAATGCCTCACGCAGCTGTCACTCACACAGCCTCGTCACACGCACACACTCTTATCTCAAAATGTCTCCCAGCTGAGACTATATGCGTCACACAGTCACTCACACACAGAGAATTTACCAGCACAGTTAAAAGTAAATGCAATAGACAACTAATTTTCTCATCCAGAAGCACAGCTGTATCATATCAGAACCTTAATAATAAGAACAACATTTATCATTCACTCTTAGATGGACAAATAGTCAAGTTTAAGGAGGGTAATCTGGGCTTCCCTGCTTAGGCTGCTGCCCCCGCGATCCAACCTCCGAGAGCGGAATAAGATAATTAAATGGATAAATCATTCACTCATATGTTTTCTGTACATAAACTTTGTCTACTTTCTCACACGCACACACATTTTAGACAATTTCCAGACTTTTACAGATAGCGGGGCTGTGAAAAAAGCGTGAGGGGAGGTTGCAAGAGGGGGGGGGAAGGAAGGGGGGGATTAAACCAGACAAGAAACCAGGTGCTACACAAAAGTTATTAAAATACGCAGATATATATATATATATAAATTTAAAAAACACACACATTTTTATCCCACAAACCACTCCCCCCTGGTCCGGACCAATATAAACAACTAATGCACGCGTGCTTTTGTGGAATCGGCCGTCTCATATCACAAACACAGGTCCCATCATTACTCATACAACGGCGATTAACCCGTTCCAGCGGAGCAGCTCCTGTTTTTACTCCCTGACCAATACACGGCAACAGCATAAAAGCACCATAGAGTCACTGATAATCACCCAATGCTCTACAGTCATCATGTTTTGGTCAGTTCCATACAGTTTCACCAAAGCTTCACCAAAGCTCCACCAAAGCTCTACCATATGCAGCCCGATCAATATCCATCTATACTGCAGCCAATTAAACAGAACGTCGTGACAAATACAGCTCAGTTGATCTCCTTTACCGGAGTCACCAAACGGTCACCCAAAATGAGGCTTTTCCAACGCTGCAGTTTCCACATAGAGAGATATGTCGCACATTCATAGACTTCATAAATTTGTATGGGCCAAATGTGCCACCAGTTAGCAAAACCCTGCCTTAAATTTAGCTGTATCCAACTCTGGCTAATTCTGATGCACTTGCAGAAAGAAGCATCCTCTGCCAGCAACGACAGAGGATGAAGAGGTTAAGAGAAATTTTTCGTCTCACATAGTCTATGCTTCTACACTCCAAACCACCAAAATTCTATCAACAATCCCCTGATGTTAAAAACAAGAAATCACAAGTTTTCAACAAACACACAGACAAATGATCACATATAAAACAACTCAATCCAACCATAATTTACCCCAGTCCAGGTTGTTTTTGGAGAACCTGACTAAACCTATCTTTTATCAAAATAGATTCAGCAATTAGTCTTATCGATCTGGCTCTCTCCAGGCAGAAAATGTTTACACTTTAAGCAAAACGCTTACCTTGTATTAGATGCGCGCGTGCAGCACACTGTCTGCCTGACAGAGAGAGCGAGAGCGGCTGTCGACCTGTAGCTTCTAAACCATCCTGTTCGTGACGCCAATTTGTGTAGTGGATTGTCCGAAGCTTAAGCAAGCAACAAAAGTAGTTTAGTACAACAAATTTATTTACCCATTATCAGAAGTGCAGGTTGAATTAAGTTGTCCGTGCAAGCAGACACAATGTACTCCAGAGCACACAAGACACACACAAGCCAAAATCACCCCCGAGTTCCGGTCTTCTGCCATTCATTTATATGTCTGTTGTGCGTCATCGTTCCTTATCAAATGCGTCAATGTCTTGTTTTGCTTTTCCTATCTGTTCCATAACAACTCGAATTCTGTAGACAGGTTGGCACGACTCAATATTCACTTTTGTCCCACAACTGGTCCATTCAATGGCACAAAATACAAGAGTATTGAAAATGAGCGGACATTCTTAAAAGACAAGAAATATAGGTCAAAAGGTCAGAAATTCTACTACATAGGCGAAGGCGTTCTTTATATAGTGTCGGCTCTGCGTTTGAAGCTTACTTATCGTCAAGATCCTTAATCTTGTGGAGCAGCCCAGTGATTTGAATGGTCTCTGTCTTATTTAGGTTTGAAACAAAAGATATAAGTTGACCTCTAATGTAGGCTTTAGACGCCTCCCATAGTATATCTCTTCCAATTTCTGGTGAGTCGTTCAGTTCGAAAAAACACTTAATTTGATCGTGTAGGAAATTCCTATAACGGTCTTCTGCTAGCAAGGCTGAGTTGAATCGCCATTGTTTAAGGGGTCTAGGTTGATTGTCCATATTGATGTCGACTGAGGTGGGGGCATGATCAGAAATTACAATACTATGATAATTACATGTTTTGGTTTTGGAAAGTAGTCTATTGTCGAGAAGAAAGAAGTCTATCCGAGTGTAAGTGTGATGTACATGGGAGAAATAGGAGAATTGTTTAATTGTAGGGGGGCATGTCTCCACGGGTCTGTAAGACCCAACTGTTTAGCGAGAGTATCCAGCGTTTTAGCTGAATTAGATAAGGGAACCAGTTTGTTAGATGATCGATCCAGTACAGGATCCTGCACCAGGTTAAAGTCCCCGCCCATAATGATAAAATGGTTTCCAATATTCGGAAAGGATGTAAACAATTTAGTCACATAAGAATTGTCATCACAGTTGGGTCCATAAACGCTAGCGAGTATGACTGGGGTGACTTGCAGCTTTCCAGACACAATAATATAACGACCAGCCGGGTCTGCAACAGTTTGATTGAGTTCGAATGAAATAGCTGTGCCCCTGGCCCTTCCGTTGAATTTTGAATGGAAAATATGGCTGATCCAGCCTCTTTTAAGTGGTGAAATCTCTCTGTTGCGAAGGTGGGTCTCCTGAATGAAAAAAATATCTCCTTTGAGGTGTTGCAAATGGGTCAAGACCCTCCCAATTTTAGTGGCGCTCCCCACTCCTTACGTTCCATGAAACAAATCTAATAGTATTACTGGTGCTTGTCATATCTCACCATGTCCAACTAGGAGAGCAGAACGGGCTGATGTATACAAGTAGGTCAGGAGGGGGGCTGATGCATGATAACTGGGAACTGCAGAGAGTACTGGTAAGAGGAGGGGATGAAACAGAAGCGTGAGAGGAAGGAATGAGGAGATAAACAACCCAATAAACACACATACATATAGAAAACACAACAGACTCACACACATACTCGCAGACACAACAACATACAACAATGCCAGGTGGGTTAAACCTGGCAACCACCTACAGGGCCATCGTCCCAGGACCTGAGAACCCCGTTGTCGAAACTGAACCTTAAGTGTCCTTTTCACAGCAGTGCGCTGTCCTTGCGCCTGCATGGACGTATCCATATCGGCTTCCGGTTTTTCCACCTCCCGAGAACAACAGATTGGCTCCAACTGAATCAGAACATTTTAAAGTGCATCAAAACGGCAATGTATTCCTTCAGGAAACATAGTACCCAGTACTAAGATAACTTCAGAAAGCGAAAAAAAATAGAGTGGTGTAAGTAAGTGGTGCCATATATATATACATATATACAGGGGTATATACATATATACATACACACACACATGCATAAACATGTATACCATCATGGATGTATGAGTAAGGAATAACAGTAACCAACCAAGAAATAAGTAGATCAGCAGTTAGGTCAAATACTAACAGAAAAAGTAAACCACAGTGTAAGAATTTATATCTATTAGAACATGATAAACAAATGTAAAGTGTAAAATGTAAAAAAAATTGAGTGTTGCTGTAGTAAAATAAAATAGAATGAACAATATTGCGGGTTGTTTAAACAATAATGATAATTGTATATTAAACGGGTTAGCGCTAGAATGTCAGCATAACATATTAGCTGAAAGGTTAAACAAAGAGTGAATGAAAGTGGATCCAATGAGTGACCACACACAGACCACACACAGATTCACAGTCAGGCCTGGAGTTAGCGTTATGTTAGCATGGTTAACCGTGATAAAGCAGGCGTTGATTGTTAAGGTTGGTGCCGGCAGTGTGGCCTCCAGACATGGCTGCAGTTAGCCAAGCTAGCGCCGTCCTGCCATGCATTGTGGGATAGTCACATTGTATCAAAAAAAGTTTCAATAAAATCATACTGACTGAGATCACTCTTTTGCAAGTTCTTGGCTGCGTTGATTGTGGGACTTGACAAAATCTTGGGCGTCTTTGAGAGATGCGAGTCGCCGTCTCTTTCCATCCTCAGTTGAAACTATTAGCTTAGCCGGGTAGTGGAGTGCTGGTTTGAGGCCCAGATTGTAGAGATCCCTCATGACGTCCCGGTACACGGCCCGCTGTTCCAGTATTTCAGGGCAGTAGTCTTCGAAGATGTGTATCGGTGAGTCCTTGTATTTTAGTTTGCCTCTGCGTTTCCGAGCCTCCCGCACCACCAGCTCCCTCATCTGGAATCGGTGGAAGCATATCACGATAGCCCGCGGGCTCTCACCGGGCCTGGCTTTGCTGTTAGCGAGCGGTGGGCACGTCCAGCTCCGGGGTCGACGACAGCGTGTGTCACCCAAGACTTCGATCAGCAGTTGAGAGAAGAATGTTGTTGGGTTTGGACCTTCAATGTTTTTGTAATTCTTATGCTGGCGTAGCCATGATTGTACTTGCTGCCAAGTCCTCCTTCCTTTGCTCCTCCTTTTTGGATCTTTTAAACATTTTCTCATTCAGCGCGAAAAGGTATAAGCACTATTTTAATTTTCCTGAGGGAACTCTCCTGAAGGAATCAATAAAGTACTATCTATCTATCTATTAAAACGTTAGTAGCAGTTACTGTATTCAGTCGAGCTATACAGAATGGTAGGAATTAAGTTTGCGGGAGCGTGAAAAAGTGCGACTACTCCATCTTGTCGCCAACCGAAAGTCGTTTGAATACATTTTTATTGCTTTTTTCGCATTATCTCAGGATTCTAAGAACACTACTTTCATATTGTGTAAAAAACTACTTTTTGTTTTTGCAAACCTTACAAAATATTTTTTTTTCCAGTAGAACTCAAAAAGATACATTTCTCCAGGCAATATTAGCCATTTTGCATGTGTGGTTTAGGAGTTATTGATTGATTGATTGATTGAAACTTTTATTAGTAGATTGCACAGTGAAGTACATATTCCGTACAATTGACCACTAAATGGTAACACCCGAATAAGTTTTTCAACTTGTTTAAGTCGGGGTCCACTTAAATTGATTCATGATACAGATATATACTATCAAAGATATACTAACATCATAATACAGTCATCACACAAGATAATCATCAGAGTATATACATTGAATTATTTACATTATTTACAATCCAGGGTGTGGGATATGGAAGGGGAGGGCGGCGGGGGGGTGGGGGGGGGGGTTAGGTTTAGTTGGTATCAACACTTCTGTCATCAACAATCAGCATCAACAATTGCATCATCAGAGAAATGGACATTGAAACAGTGTAGGTCTGGCTTGGTAGGATATGTACAGCAAGTAGTGGACATAGAGAGAGAGATATCAGAAAGCATAAGAAAAACTTTTGATTATTAACAATCCGGGGAGGGTGTTAGTTTAGGGTTGAAGTTGCCTGGAGGTGTACTTTTATCACGGTTTTGAAGGAGGATAGAGATGCCTTTTCTTTTACACCTGTTGGGAGCGCATTCCACATTGATGTGGCATAGAAAGAGAATGAGTTAAGACCTTAGTTGGATCGGAATCTGGGTAGTGGTTAGTGGAGCTCCCCCTGGTGTTGTGGTTATGGCGGTCATTTACGTTAAGGAAGTAGTTTGACATGTACTTCGTATCAGGGAGGTGTAGCGGATTTTATTGACAAGGCTCAGTGCAAGTTGTTTTACTCTGTCCTCCACCCTGAGCCAGCCCACTTTGGAGAAGTGGGTAGGAGTGAGGTGTGATCAGGGGTGGAGGTCTAGAAGTAACCTGACTAGCTTGTTCTGTGATGTTTGGAGTTTAGATTTGAGGGTTTTGGAGGTGCTAGGGTACCAGGAGGTGCATGCGTAATCGAAAAAGGGTTGAACGAGAGTTCCCGCTAGAATCCTCATGGTGCTTTTGTTGACAAGAGAAGAGATTCTATAGAGAAATGGTGTGTCCGACACCTGGACTTGTAAGACGGCAGCTGGAGAAAGTGAATCCAGCTAAGTCAGCAGGCCCTGACCGAGTCAACCCCTGGGTCATGAAGACTTGCGCTGCTCAGCTAACTGGGATCCTGCACTCCATCTTCAACCTGAGTCTGAAGCTAGAACGGATACCAGTGCTATGGAAAACATCCTGCATAGTGCCGGTGCCCAAGAAGCCCATCCCATCGAGCTCAAATGACTTCAGACCTGTAGCCCTGACGTCCGAGGTCATGAAGGTCCTCGAGAGACTTGTGCTGGATCAGCTGAGGCCACTGGTGGCTCCTTCCCTGGATCCTCTACAGTTTGCATATCAGCCCCATGTAGGAGTGGACGATGCTGTTATCTACCTGCTGCATCATGCTCACTCTCACCTGGATGGTGGGAAGGGCACTGTGAGGATCATGTTTTTTGATTTCTCCAGCGCCTTTAACACCATTCAGCCAATTCTGATGAGTGACAAGTTGCTCAGGCTGGGTGTCAGTTCATCCATTGTCTCCTGGATCACTGATTACTTGTCTGACAGGCCCCAGTTTGTGCGACTGGGGAGCTCCCTGTCGGATACTGTGGTCAGTGGTGTAGGTGCTCCACAGGGGACCGTCCTGTCTCCTTTCCTGTTCACCCTGTACACCTCAGACTTCCAGTATAGTTCCAGGTCCTGCCACCTGCAGAAATACTCTGACGACTCTGCTGTGGTCGGGTGTATCGGAGAGGGGCGGGAATTGGAGTACAGGACACTGATCGCTGACTTTGTGGAGTGGTCTCAGGCGAACCATCTGGTCCTTAATGTGGACAAGACCAAGGAGATGGTCATCGACTTCAGGAAGAGAGTGACCCCGGTGGAGCCCATCAAGATCCAGGGCCGGGAGGTGGCAGTAGTGGAGCAGTACAAGTACCTGGGAGTCCACTTGAACAGCAGACTGGACTGGAAGGACAACTGCAAAGCTGTTTACAAGAAGGGCATGAGCAGACTCTTTTTCCTGAGGAAGCTTAGGTCATTCAATGTGTGCAGCAAGCTGTTGGAGATATTTTATGAGTCTGTTGTGGCCAGTGCACTGTACTTTGCAGTGGTTTGTTGGGGGAGCAGCACCAGCAAAAGGTACTCAAACCGGATTGATAATCTGATCCGGAAAGCCGGCCAAACTATTGGCACGCAATTGGAGGCGTTTGTGTCAGTGAGGGACAGGAGGTCACTGGACAAACTGCTGGCCATCATGGACAATCCTGCCCATCCACTCCACCTGAAAATTAAGGGACAGCGGAGTTCATACTCCCACAGGCTCCTTCAACTTCCTTCCCGCACTGTGCTTTTCAAGAACTCCTTCATTCCACACTCCATCCAGCTGTATAATCACTCGCCATACATCAATAGATGACATCTGCCTATTACCTGACACCTGACATGTTAGCTACTTCTCTTTGTTTATAATGTCTATTTTCTATTTCCTGCTGGACCTACTCTCTATTTTATGCTGCTGCTGTCATATAGACTGTAATATTGTACATGGTCATTGGTTTATATTGTATATATGTTATAGACATAATATAATATATCTGTATATAAATTACTCTGTACACATATTATGTATATATTCGTATATATGTTAGTTTTTTTTTTTATAGCTATATTAGTCTATTTATACCTGCATTGTCCTTTCCATCATTGTAACTGAGCTACTGTGTTGAACAATTTCCCTTGTGGATCATTAAAGTTTGTCTAAGTCTAAGTCTAAGTCTAAATCTCGTTCGTTGGTTGACCTTTTTGATTACCTTGGTTGCCATTTTACCACAGGAAATATTAGCCTCTAGAATGGAACCTAGGTAGGTGACCTCAGCTTTCCTGGTGATAACAATGTCACCCACTTTTATAGTGAAATCATTGACTTTCTTAAGGTTGATGTGGGACCCAAACAGGATGGATTCCGTTTTACCCAAGTGTATGGATAGCTTGTTGTCAGCGAGCCAGGTGAAAGTTCTACAGAATTCAGCACTGAGGATTTTCTCCACCTGTGACTTGTTCTTGTCCGATACCAGCAGGGCCGAGTCATCCGCAAACAAGAACAATTCACAGTCGCATGCCGATGACAAGTCGTTTATGTTTATTAGAAACAGTAAAGGCCCTAATATACTGCCTTGGGGGACTCCACAGCTCACTGGAGGGGGGGGGGGGGACACGGTGCCGTTCACCTCTACAACCTGTTCCCTCCCCTCCAAGTAAGATTGCATCCAGCTCGATGAGGTTTTGCCAAATCCGATTTCTCTGAGCTTATCCAACAGTATAGCGTGGTTAACGGTGTCAAAGGCCTTCTGAAGGTCCAGCATGACCATGCCGCAGTATTTGCCCGCGTCCACCTCATATTTGATGTGGTCGGTCAGATAGAGAAGACATGTGTCAGTGGAGTGGTTAGTTCTGAAGCCGGATTGGAATTTGTACATGAGTTTATTGGTGGCAAGGTACCCATCAACCTGTTCATAGACTATTTTTTCCATTACTTTGGAAATGGAACTGAGAATAGAAACAGGTCGGTAGTTGCCAGGTTCCAATTTGCTTCCTTTTTTAAAAGGGGATTTACTCTTGCTATCTTAAAATCTTTTGGTACTTGGCCTTGTGAAATTGAGAGGTTTATTATGTGCGAGATGATTGGGGCAATGATGGCGTCAGAGTCCCTGAGAAATCTGGAGGGGATATTGTCAAGGTGGCCTTGTTTGGGTGGAGCGCGCTCAATTTTTTTAAGCACCTCATCAGCTGAGACCATTTCTAATTTGAAATTGTTGTTGAATAACCCTAGCTTTCTGTAGAAAGCTTTAATGTCCATCCATCCATCCATCCATCTTATTCCGCTTATCCGAGGTCGGGTCGCGGGGGCAGCAGCCTAAGCAGGGAAGCCCAGACTTCCCTCTCCCCAGCCACTTTGTGTAGCTCTTCCCGGGGGATCCCGAGGCGTTCCCAGGCCAGCCGGGAGACATAGTCCTGGGTCTTCCCCGTGGCCTCCTACCGGTCGGACGTGCCCTAAACACCTCCCTAGGGAGGCGTTCGGGTGGCATCCTGACCAGATGCCCGAACCACCTCATCTGGCTCCTCTCAATGTGGAGGAGCAGTGGCTTTACTTTGAGCTCCCCCCGGATGGCAGAGCTTCTCACCCTATCTCTAAGGGAGAGCCCCGCCACCCGGCGGAGGAAACTCATTTCGGCCGCTTGTACCCGTGATCTTGTCCTTTCGGTCATAACCCAAAGCTCATGACCATAGGTGAGGATGGGAACGTAGCCTTGCGGCTCAGCTCCTTCTTCACCACAACGGACCGATACAGCGCCCGCATTACTGAAGACGCCGCACCGATCCGCCTGTCGATCTCACGATCCACTCTTCCCTCACTCGTGAAAAAGACTCCGAGGTACTTGAACTCCTCCACTTGGGGCAAGATCTCCTCCCCAACCCGGAGATGGCACTCCACCCTTTTCCGGGCGAGAACCATGGACTCGGACTTGGAGGTGCTGATTCTCATCCCAGTCGCTTCACACTCAGCTGCGAACCGATCCAGTGAGAGCTGAAGATCCTGGCCAGAAGAAGCCATCAGGACCACATCATCTGCAAAAAGCAGAGACCTAATCCCGCAGCCACCAAACCGGATCCCCTCAACGCCTTGACTGCGCCTAGAAATTCTGTCCATAAAAGTTATGAACAGAATCGGTGACAAAGGGCAGCCTTGGCGGAGTCCAACCCTCACTGGAAACGTGTCCGACTTACTGCCGGCAATGCGGACCAAGCTCTGACACTGATCATACAGGGAGCGGACCGCCACAATCAGACAGTCCGATACCCCATACTCTCTGAGCACTCCCCACAGGACTTCCCAAGGGACACGGTCGAATGCCTTTTCCAAGTCCACAAAGCACATGTAGACTGGTTGGGCAAACTCCCATGCACCCTCAAGGACCCTGCCGAGAGTATAGAGCTGGTCCACAGTTCCACGACCAGGACGAAAACCACACTGTTCCTCCTGAATCCGAGGTTCGACTATCCGGCGTAGCCTCCTCTCCAGTCCACCTGAATAGACCTTACCGGGAAGGCTGAGGAGTGTGATCCCCCGATAGTTAGAACACACCCTCCGGTTCCCCTTTTTAAAGAGAGGAACCACCACCCCGGTCTGCCAATCCAGAGGTACCGCCCCTGATGTCCACGCAATGCTGCAGAGTCTTGTCAACCAAGACAGCCCCACAGCATCCAGAGCCTTAAGGAACTCCGGGCGGATCTCATCCAACCCCGGGGCCCTGCCACCGAGGAGCTTTTTAACTACCTCAGCAACCTCAGCCCCAGAAATAGGAGAGCCCACCACAGATTCCCCAGGCACTGCTTCCTCATAGGAAGACGTGTTGGTGGGATTGAGGAGGTCTTTGAAGTATTCCCTCCACCGATCCACAACATCCGCAGTCGAGGTCAGCAGAACACCATCCTCACCATACACGGTGTTGATAGTGCACTGCTTCCCCTTCCTGAGGCGGCGGATGGTGGTCCAGAATCGCTTCGAAGCCGTCCGGAAGTCGTTTTCCATGGCTTCCCCGAACTCCTCCCATGTCCGAGTTTTTGCCTCCGCGACCGCTGAAGCCGCACACCGCTTGGCCTGTCGGTACCTGTCCGCTGCCTCAGGAGTCCTATGAGCCAAAAGAACCCGATAGGACTCCTTCTTCAGCTTGACGGCATCCCTCACCGCCGGTGTCCACCAACGGATTCTAGGATTACTGCCACGACAGGCACCAACTACTTTGCGGCCACAGCTCCAAGCAGCCGCCTCGACAATAGAGGTGCGGAACATGGTCCACTCGGACTCAATGTCCAGCACCTCCCTCGTGACATGTTCAAAGTTCTTCCGGAGGTGGGAATTGAAACTCTCTCTGACAGGAGACTCTGCCAGACGTTCCCAGCAAACCCTCACAATGCGTTTGGGCCTGCCAGGTCTGTCCGGCATCCTCCCCTACCATCGCAGCCAACTCACCACCAGGTGAGTTGTTTTGGACACCCGAGTGTCCAAAACATGAGGCCGCAAATCCGATGACACAACTACAAAGTCGATCATGGAACTGCGGCCCAGGGTGTCCTGGTGCCAAGTGCACATATGGACACCCTTATGCTTGAACATGGTGTTCGTTATGGACAATCCGTGACGGGCACAAAAGTCCAATAACAACACACCACTCGGGTTCAGATCCGGGCGGCCATTCTTACCAATCACGCCTCTCCAGGTTTCACTGTCGTTGCCAATATGAGCGTTGAAGTCCCCCAGTAGAACGAGGGAATCACCCGGGGGAGCACCCTCAAGTACTCCCTCGAGTGAATCCAAAAAGGGTGGGTACTCTGAGCTGCTGTTTGGCGCGTAAGCGCAAACAACAGTCAGGAGCCGTCACTCAACCCGAAGGCGGAGGGAAGCTACCCTCTCGTCCACCGGGTTGAACTCCAAGAATTGCCTCCCCAGCCCGTCGCCTCTCACTGCCGGCAACGCCAGAGTGGAAGAGAGCTTTAATGTGTTCTACACCAAAGCGACCAGAGTGGTGGGACAGCTTGTTGACAAGAGTTGCGGCTATGCTGGTGAAAAAGGTGTTTAGTCTGCTTGCTACCTGCATTTTGTCTGTAATGAGGGAGTCACCCTCCTTGATGCTGATGTTGGTAAGTCTAATTTTAAGTTTCTGGCTGCAACCGGGAAGCTGGTTGTTGAGGATATTCCAGAGCTCACGTGGCTTATTTATGTATTCCTCTATTTTGTCGCTAATGTAATTTTTTTTTAAGAATTTAGTCAGGTTGGTTGTCTTATTTCTTAATTTATTGCATTGTTTTTTGAGAGTTGAAAGGAGTGATTTGATGTTATTATTGGGTTGTTTATGTACTTCAGTTTTACACTTTTGGTATTCTGAGTATTTTCTGTCTCTGTCTTTTATGGCAGCTTATAGGTCCGGATTCATCCATGGTTCAGAGCGGGCTTTGATCCTGACTGTTCTCACGGGAGCCATGTCATTTAGTATCTTTATGTTTAAATAACTGTCATATTGAGTACACGGAGAAGACCCAGGACACATTGGAAAGACTATGTCTCCCGGCTGGCCTGGGACGCCTCGGGATCCCCCGAGAAGACCTAGACGAAGTGGCTGGGGAGAGGGAAGTCTGGGCTTCTCTGCTTAGTCTGCTGCCCCCGTAACCCGACTTTGGACAAGCGGAAAAAAATGGATGGATTTAGTATGGCAGTTATACTGTCATATTAAGTACAACAACTAACTTGTGTCTTTGCAAACCTTGCACAATATATTGTTTCTAGTAAAACTCACAAAGATCCATATCTCCAGGCATTATTAGCCATTTTGCATGTGTGGTTTGAGTTTGAGTTTGAGTTTGAGTTTATTTCGAACATGCAAGCATACAACATGATACATCACAATTTCCAGTTTCTCTTTTCAACATGTTCGAAAAGGAATAGGAAGAAGCAGAGCTTATTTAATCCTACCCCTTTACTTTACATAACAGTTGCTAAAACTTTTTGTTCACTTCCTGTTCACAATTTATTGACAATAAACTCCATAAGTAATCACAATAAAAATAAATAAATAAATAAATAATAGTAATAATTGAATCATAATAATTGGTGAAGTAAGTCATATTTCATATGATGAGATAAGTAAGATTACTTTAAGAATGAATGAATGGATGGATGAAATAAATTGAGAATGTTTGTCATGGTTCTTCTTCTTTGTACTTTGTAAACACTTTAAGTTTGAAGAGTTTCTTGAAGTGGATCATATTAGTACATTGTTTGATTGCTTTGCTTAATCCATTCCATAATTTAATTCCCAATAGACTTTTGCTTGTTAGGGTTCAATAAGTCAATATTAAAGTCACCACATAAGAAAATTATTCTTTGACCATTGTCCATGTAAGTAGCCTTGATCCATTCTTCAAATGTTTCTATACTTGACTTAGGTGATCTATATATACAACTGATGAAAATGTTTTTGCTTTTTTCCTGACATATTTCAATGGTTATACATTCTAAGATATTATCTATAGCAAATAACATGTTTTTTACCACTTTGTAGTTCAGGTTCTTCATCACGTACACAGCTACTGCTCCTCCATTTTTGTTGGTTCTGTTGATGTAGTTTAGTTCATATCCTTCCAGATCAAAATCTATTCCTTTTTTATCATCAATCCATGTTTCTGTGACAGCAATCACTTTGAAGGGTTCGTTGCTGTGTTCCAAAAAGTTCTTAATGTTGTTGTAGTTTGCATACAAGCTTCTGCTATTAAAATTAATAATTGACCATTTGTTATCACATGTATTGTTGCTATTATATTGATCATCTGTATAATAAAAACAGTTATTACTGATGTGGGAGAAAAAATTTGGATCTATATCATTTTCCAAATCCTGGTTTTTGTGATCTTTGATGCAGACATTTTTTAGTTCCATATTTTCTTGTTCAACAATCTTTGATGTTGTTTCAATAATCTCTATAAGTGTAGGTGGATACAATCCTGAATCTAGGTCCTCTTGTTTAGTCGTCTCTTGGAAGATAGTAGTGTCGATGCTGAATTTAGGTGCTTGTTTTCTGTCAGAGTCCATTATCATCGTTGTTGTGGAAGCTGTGTAAACTTTAAAACTTGTCCAGGTCCTTGCTGTCATGGACAACAAGTACTCTTGCTTCTGGACCTCCATTCAGCTTGATGTAGATTTTACAGTTGGCGCTCCAAGTTCCCTAGATTTTATCCTGCTTTCTCAAGTCGTGTGCTTTCTTGGCGATTCCAGCATTACGTTTTGTGAGATGCTCATTCTTGTACACATTTGTTCCCTTCAGCTTCTTTCCCTGTCTCAGCAATGCCATTTTAGATTTTCTGTTTACGAGTTTCACGAGTACGACTGTACTGAGTGGTGGTGTTGTTTCTTCCGTTCAGTGGGATGCATGTTTCGATGGTATTAATGTCAATTTCAATTTCTTTTGATTGCAGAAAGTTGACCACTTGCTGTTCTGCTGAGACCATATCCATTTCATCTGGTTCACCTTCATTATTCACAGCTTTTGCATAGGATCTTGGTTTAATTCGGTGCCCTGTCACGATGATATTGTTCATTCGTTTGTCCTGATCCATTTCATCTATGATATTCCTCAGCATGTTGTTGTCTTCTTGAAGGCACTTCATTTGTTTGCTCATTTCCGTGGCTTCATTATTTCTGGTGTTGTTCTGAGTTTGCAGAATTTCTATATTTTGCTGCAGACTTTTTAAATCTTGTTTGTGTTCTGTTGTTGCTTTTCTCAGCTCTTTTTTCATTTCTTTCATTTCTTCTTTCATTTCATTAATTTCTTCTTTCATTTCTTCTCTCCATTCTTTCAATTCTTCTTTCATTTCGTTAAATTCATGTAATAGGTTTTGTAGTATCCCTCCTTGATTCCCCTCATGTCCTGTATCCAGGCTTAAATCTTGTTCCCATTTGTGTTCTGTGTCAGCTGGCACCGAACGTTTCGGGATTTCAATCTTTCCTTTACCTTTTCGCATCGCGGCAGTCGCTGACGTCAGTGCCTCTTGTGTCTTAACTGCAGGTACTTCTTTAGCAACTTGCGGCACTTTTAACTTGTTTTTTCAACAATTTCATACCTTGCGCCGTTCAGAGATCAATTTGAGGTGGCAGCCGGTCAACTTATATCACTCCGCGACGTCGGAATCACTTTAAAACAGCTGTAAACTCGCCGTAGCTTTGAACTGCGGCAAGGCGCCGTTGGCTTGAGGCTAACGGCTCTTCCAACTCGCCTTATTTCAGCGTATCAGTGCCTCTCAACTGATCAAAATCAGATCGAAGATGCCAGGTGACTCTCCTGAGGCTGTGATCGCAAATCAGTGGTCAAAATCTTCAGATTTAACAAAAACCTTTTTCTTTTCTTTTTTTTCTTTTTTTTTTGGTTTAGGAGTTATGTTTAAATAACTGTCAGATTGAGTGTAACAGTATACTGTCATAGTGAGTAAAACCCATATTTTGTATTTGCAAACCTTATAAAACAACTAAATCTAGTGAAACTCCCATATATACAATATTACAGGCATTTTTAGACATAATGCATGTTTGGTTTTGGAGTTATGTTTATATAACTTTCATATTTACCAGCAGAGGATGTACTTCCTGCGGCAGCTGAGGAAACTTAAGGTGCCGACCGAGATGCTGGTGCAGTTTTACTCAGCCATCATCAAGTCCATCCTGACCTCCTCCATCACCGTGTGGTTCCCCGGCGCCACAGTCCAGGATAAGCATAGACTGCAGCGCATCGTACATGCTGCTGAGAAGGTGATTGGCTGCAAGCTCCCATCCCTCCAGGACTTGTTGTCCTACAGGACCAGGAGGCGTGTGGGTCGGATCACAGCTGACTCTTCTCACCCCTGGACACACACTATTCTCCCCTCTCCCCTCAGGCAGGAGACTACGCTCCATCCAGACCCGCACCTCCCGCCACCTGAACAGTTTTTCCCCTCGGCCATCAGGCACATGAACTAACAGTAGCTCCTTGAAGTCGTTGAATTCCTTCTAAGTCTATAACAAGATCTGATAGCTCAGTTACAGCTGTTTTTATTACCAAATATGTGTTATATGTGTTTTATGTTGCACGATTGCACCAAGAAAAATTCCTAGTTTGTGAACCCGTTCTCAAACAATAGCAATAAAACTATTCTGATTCTGATTCTGATTCTGATATTTAGTATGACAGTTATACTGTCATATTGAATGAAAAAAACTAACTTGTGTCTTTGCAAACCTAACAAAAGACAATTTTTCTAGTAAAATAACAAAGATACATGTCTCCAGGCATTATTAGCCATTTTGCATGTGTTGTTTAGGAGTTATGTTTAAATAACTGTCATATTGAGTGTGACAGCGTACTGTCATAAAACCCAATTTTTGTATTTGCAAACCTGATTCTAGTACAACTCACATAGATACAATTACAGGCAATTTTGGACATAATGCATGTTTGGTTTTGGAGTTCTGTTTATATAACTTTCATATTTAGTATGACAGCTATACTGTTATATTGAGTAAAAAAACTAACTTGTGTCTGTCATAAAACCCAATTTTTGTATTTGCAAACCTTACAAAAACAACTGATTCTAGTAAAAATCACATGGATTCCATATTACAGGCATTTTTAGACATTTTGCATGTTTGGTTTAGGAATTATTTTGGAATACATTTTTATTGGTTTGCGTGTCCCACTGATCCTAGGAGCTATGTTGTCCGAGGGCTTCTATGCCCCCCGGTAGGGTCCCCCAAGACAAACAGGTCCTAGGTGAGGGATCAGACAAAGAGCAGCTCAAAGACCTTTATGAAAAGTACAAATCGAAGACCTATAATATTTCTCGCCCGGACGCGGGTCACCATAGCTCCCCTGTGGAGCCAGGCCCAGAAGTTGGGCACTATGGCGAGTAACTGGTGGCCGGGCCTGTCCACATGGGGCCCAGTCGGGCTCACCTTGAAGAGGCAACGTGGGTCCCCCCTTCAATGGGCTCACCCCTCTTGGGCTGGGTCATAGAGGTCGGGTGCAGGGTGAGCTGGGCGGCAGCCGAAAGCAGGGAACTTGGCGGTTTGATTATCGGCTACATAAGCTCGCTCTTGGGACGTGGAACGTCACCTCGCTGGGCGGGAAGGAACCTGTGCTGGTGCGCGAGGTGGAGAAGTTCCGGCTACATATAGTTGGACTCACTTCGACGCACAGCAAGGGCTCTGGAACCTGTTCTCTCAAGAGTTGCTGGACTCTCTTCCAGTCTGGCGTTACAAGCAATGAGAGGCTGGGGTGGCAATTGGTTGGCCCCCCGGCTCAAAGCCTGCACGTTGGACTTTAACCCAGTAGACGAGATGGTAGCTTCCCTCCGCCTTCGGGTTGAGTGACGGGTCCTGACTGTTGTTTGTGTTTACGCACCAAACAGCAACTCAGAGTACCTACTCTTTTTGGATTCCCTTGAGGGAGTACTGGAGAGTGCTCCCTCGGGTGATTCCCTTGTTCTGCTGGGGGACTTTATTGCACATGTTGGCAACGACAGGGAAATCTGTAGAGTCGTGATTGGGAAAAATGGCCACCCGGATCTGAACCCAAGTGGTGCTTTGTTATTGGACTTTTGTGCTCGTCACAGATTGTCCATAACAAACAATGTTCAAACATAAGGGTGTCCATATGTGCACTTGGCACCAGGACACCCTCGGCCGCAGTTACATGATTGACTTTGTAGTTGTGTCATGGGATTTGCGGCCTCATGTTTTGGACACTTGGGTGAAGAGAGGGGCAGCGCTTTCTACAGATCACCACCTGGTGGTGAGCTGGCTCCGATGGTGGGGGAGGATGCCAGACAGACCTGGCAGGCCCAAACGCATTGTGAGAGTCTGCTGGGAACGCCTAGCAGAGTCTCCTGTCAGAGAGAGTTTCTTTTTCCACCTCCGGAAGAACTTTGAACATGTCACGAGGGAAGTGCTGGACATTGAGTCTGAGTGGACCATGTTCCGTGCCTCTCTTGTCGAGCCGGCTGATTGGAGCTGTGGCCGCAAGGTGTTTGGTGCCTGTCGTGGCGGTAATCCAAGAACCCGCTGGTGGCCACCAGCAGTGAGGGATGCCGTCAAGCTGAAGAAAGAGCCTATCGGGTCCTTTTGACTCCTGGGACTCCAGAGGCAGCGGGCATACCGACAGGCCAAGCGAGACCTCCTCAATCCCACCAACACGTCTTCCTAGTCTTCCTATGAGGAAGCAGTGCCTGGGGAATTTGTGGTGGGCTCTCCTATTTCTGGGGCTGAGGTTGCCAAGGTAGTTAAAAAGCTCCTCGGTGGCAAGGCCCCGGGGGTGGATGAGCTCCGTCCGGAGTTCCTTAAGGCTCTGGATGCTGTGGGGCTGTCTTGGTTGACAAGACTCTGCAACATCGCATGGACATTGGGGGCGGTACCTCTGGGGTGGTGGTTCCTCTCTTTAAGAAGGGGAACCAGAGGGTAAGTTCCAACTATCGTGGATAACACTCCTCAGCCTTCCCGGTAAGGTCTATTCATGTGTACTGGAGAGGAGGAACCTCGGATCCAGGACGAACAGTGTGGTTTTCGTCCTGGTCGTGGAACGGTAGACCAGCTCTATACTCTCAGCAGGGTCCTTGAGTGTGCATGGGAGTTTGCCCAACCAGTTTACATGTCATATTGATTAAAAAAAACTAACTTGTGTCTTTGTAAACCTTACAAAAAAAATGATTCTAGTAATATTCACAAAGATACATTTCTTCACACATTATTAGACATGTTTCATGTGTGGTTAGTAGTTATAATAAATAACTGTAATATTGAGTGTGGCAGTTATACTGTCATTATGTGTAAAACCAAATTTTTAAATTTGCAAACCTTACAAAAACAACTGATTCTAGTAAAACTCACATAGTTTCAATATTACATTTAGAAATGTTAGATGTTTGGTTTTGGTTTAGAAATGTTAGATGTTTGGTTTAGGAATAATGTTGGAATACATTTTTATTGCTTTTTTCGCATTATCTCAGGATTTTAAGAACATTATTTTTATATTGAGTAAAAAACTACTTTTTGTTTTTTCAAACCTAACAAACTCACATAGATACAATATAACAGGCATTTTTAGACATGAAACATGTTTGCTTTTGGAGTTATGTTTATATAACTTTCATATTTAGTATGACTGTTATACTGTCATATTGAATTAAAAAAAAACTAGCTCGTGTCTTTGCAAACTTCACAAAAGATAATTTTTCTAGTAAAACTAACAAAGATACATGTCTCCAGGCATTATTAGCCAATGAACATTTTTGGTTTAGGATTTATGATGGAATACATTTTTATTGCTTTTTTTCGCATTATCTCAGGATTTTAAGAACATAACTGTCATATTGAGTAAAAAACAACTTTTTGTGTTTGCAAGCCTTAAAAAAGCATATGTTTCGAGTAAACCTCACAAGAATGCTTTATTTCAGGCATAGTTAGTTATTTTTCTGTGTAGTTTCAGAGTTATGTTTAAATAACTGTCATATTGAGCGTGGCAGTTATATGTCTCATTAAGTAAAAAAAACTAACTTGTGTCTTTGCAAACCTTACAAAAGAAAATGTTTCTATTAACATTCACAAAGATACATTTCTTCACACATTATTAAACATGTTTCATGTGTGGTTAGGAGTTATAATTACATAACTGTCATATTGAGTGTGGCACTTATACTGTCATTATGTGTAAAACCTAATTTTTATATTTGCAAACCTTACAAAAACATCTGATTCTAGTAGAATTCACATAGATTCAATATTACAGGCATTTTTAGACATGTTACATGTTTGGTTTAGGAGTTGTGATTGAATACATTTTAAATTGGTTTTTTCGCATTATCTCAAGATTCTAAGAACATTACTTTTATATTGAGTAAAAAACGACTTTTTGTTTTTGAAAACCTATCAAACTCATTTAAACAATATAACGGGCATTTTTATACATGACACATGTTTGGTTTTGGAGTTATGTTTATATAACTTTCATATTTAGTATGACTGTTATACTGTCATATTGAATTAAAAAAAAATAGCTTGTGTCTTTGCAAACTTTACAAAAGATCATTTTTCTAGTAAAACTAACAAAGATACATGTCTCCAGGCATTATTAGCCAATTGACATGTTTGGTTTAGGAATTATGATGGAATACATTTGTATTGCTTTTTTCGCATTATCTCAGGATTTTAAGAACATAACTGTCATATTGTAAAAAACTACTGTTTGTGTTTGCAAGCCTTAATAAAGCATATGTTTCGAGTAAACCTCACAAGAATGCTTTATTTCAGGCATTGTTAGTTACTTTTATGTGTAGTTTAAGAGTTATGTTTAAATAACTGTCATATTGAGTGTGGCAGTTATACTGTCTCATTAAGTAAAAAAAACTAACTTGTGTCTTTGCAAACCTTACAAAAGAAAATATTTCTATTAACATTCACAAAGATACATTTCTTCACACCTTATTAGACGTGTTTCATGTGTGGTTAGGAGTTATAATTACATAACTGTCATATTGAGTGTGGCAGTATACTGTCATTATGTGTAAAACCTAATTTTTATATTTGCAAACCTTACAAAAGCATCTGATTCTAGTAAAATTCACATAGATTCAATATTACAGGTATTTTGACATTTTACATGTTTGGTTTAGGAGTTCTGATTGAATACATTTTTATTGCTTTTTTAGCATTATCTCAGGATTCTAAGAACATTACTTTTATATTGAGTAAAAAACTACTTTTGGTTTTTGCAAACCTATCAAACTCATATATAAACAATATAACAGGCATTTTTAGACATGACACATGTTTGGTTTTGGAGTTATGTTTATATAACTTTCATATGTAGTATGACTGTTGAACTGTCATATTGAATTAAAAAAAAATAGCTTATGTCTTTGCAAACTTTACAAAAGATCATTTTTCTAGTAAAACTAACAAAGATACATGTCTCCAGGCATTATTAGCCAATTAACATGTTTGGTTTAGGAATTATGATGGAATACATTTTTATTGCTTGCTTCGCATCATCTCAGGATTTTAAGAACATAACAGTCATATTGAGTAAAAAACTACTTTTTGTGTTTGCAAGCCTAAAAACGCATATGTTTCGAGTAAACCTCACAAGAATGCTTTATTTCAGGCATTGTTAGTTATTTTTATGTGTAGTTTAAGAGTTATGTTTAAATAACTGTCATATTGAGTGTGGCAGTTATACTGTCTCATTAAGTAAAAAAAACTAACTTGTGTCTTTGCAAACCTTACAAAAGAAAATGTTTCTAGTAACATTCACAAAGATACATTTCTTCACACATTATTAGACATGTTTCATGTGTGGTTAGGAGTTATAATTACATAACTGTCATATTGAGTGTGGCAGTCATACTGTCATTATGTGTAAAACCTAATTTTTATATTTGCAAACCTTACAAAAACATCTGATTGTAGTAAAATTCACATAGATTCAATATTACAGGCATTTTTAGACATTTTACATATTTGGTTTAGGAGTTGTGATTGAATACATTTGTATTGCTTTTTTTTGGCATTATCTCAGGATTCTAAGAACATTACTTTTATATTGAGTAAAAAACTACTTTTTGTTTTTGCAAACCTAAGAAACTCATATGTATACAATATACCGTAACCAGCATTTTTAGACATGACACATGTTTGGTTTTGGAGTTATGTTTATATAACTTTCATATGTAGTATGACTGTCATATTGAATTAAATAAAAAATAGCTTGTGTCTTTGCAATCTTTACAAAATATCATTTTTTTAGTAAAACTAACAAAGATACATGTCTCCAGGCATTATTAGCCAAATAACATGTTTGGTTTAGGATTTATGATGGAATACATTTTTATTGCTTTTTTCGCATTATCTCAGGATTCTAAGAACATTACAGTCATATTGAGTAAAAAACTACTTTTTGTGTTTGATAAATGTAAAAAAGCATATGTTTCAAATAAAACTCCCAAGGATGCAATATTTCAGGCATTATTAGCCGATTTTCATGTTTAGTTTAGGAGTTATGTTTAAATAACTGTCATATTGAGTGTGACAGTAAACTGTCATAGTGAGTAAAACCTAATTTTTGTATTTGCAAACCTTACAAAAAAAACAGATTCTAGTAAAACCACATGGATTCTATATTAAAGGCATTTTTAGACATTTTGCATGTTTGGTTTAGGAATTATGATGGAATACATTTTTATTGCTTTTTTCGCATTTTCTCAGGATTCTAATTACATTATTTTTATATTGAGAAAAAAACTAATTTTTGTTTTTGCAAACCTTACAAACTCATATTGGTACAATATTACAGGCGTTTTTAGACATGATGCATGTTTATATTGGAGTTATGTTTATATTACTTTCATTTTTAGTATGACTGTTATACTGTCATATTGAATAGGAAAAAACTAAATTGTGTCTTTGCAAACTTTACAAAATATATTTTTTCTTGTAAAACTAACAAAGATACTTGTCTCCAGGCATTATTATCCATTTTGCATGTGTTTTTTAGTAGTTGTGTTTAAATACATTTGTATTGCTTTTTGTGCATTATCTCAGGATTCTAAGAACTTTACAGTCATATTGAGTAAAAATCAACTTTTTGATTTTGCAAGATTTAAAAAAGCATATGTTTCGAGTAAAACTCCCAAGGATGCATTATTTCAGGCATTGTTAGCCATTTTTCATGTGTGGTTTAGGAGTTATGTTTAAATAACTGTCATATTGGGTGCGCCAGTACTGTCCTGGTGAGTAAAACCTAATTTATGTATTTGCAAACCTTACAAAAACAACTAAATCTAGTAAAACTCACATGGATTCAATATTAAAGGCATTTTTAGACATTTTGCATGTTTGGTTTAGGAATTATGATGGAATACAATTGTATTGCTTTTTTCGCATTATCTCAGGATTTTAAGAACATTACTGTCATATTGAGTAAAAAAACTAACAGTGTCTTTGCAAACCTTACAAAAGAAAATGTTTCTAGTAACACTCACAAAGATACATTTTTTCCTGTGTGGTTAGGAGTTATAATTAAATAACTGTCATATTGAGTGTTACAGTTATAATGTCATTATGTGTAAAACCTAATTTTTGTATTTGCAAACCTTACAAAAACAATTAAATCTAGTAAAACTCACATTGATTATTGAATCCATCATTAAACATCATTAAAGGCATTTTTAGACATTTTGCATGTTTGATTTAGTAATTATGATTAAATACAATTGTATTGCTTTTTTCGCATTATCTCAGGATTCTAAGAACATTAGTTTCATATTGAGTAAAAAAACCCTTTTTGTTTTTGCAAACCTTACAAACTCACATAGATACAATATTACAGGCATTTTTAGTTATGTTAGTTATGTTATGTTAAGTTACAAAAGAAAATGTTTCTAGTAACATTTACAAAGATACATTTTTTACGCATTATTAGACATGTTTCCTGTGTGGTTAGGAGTTATAATTAAATAACTGTCATATTGAGTGTTACAGTTATAATGTCATTATGTGTAAAACCAAATTTTTGTATTTGCAAACCTTACAAAAACAATTGATTCTAGTAAAACTTACATAGATTCATATTACAGGCACTTTTAGACATTTTACATGTTTGGTTTAAAAGTTGTGTTTGAATACATTTTTATTGCTTTTTTCGCATTATCTCAGGATTCTAAAAACTTTACTTTCATATTGAGTAAAAACAACTTTTTGTGTTGCAAGCCTTAAAAAAGCAATGTTTCGAGTTATTTCAGGCATTATTAGCCATTTTTGTGTGTAGTTTAGGAGTTATGTTTAAATAAGTCATATTGAGTGTGACACTGTCATTGTGAGTAAAACCTAACTTTTGTATTTGCAAACCTTACAAAAACAACCGATTCTAGTAAAACTCACATTGATACAAAATTACAGGCATGTTTAGACATCTGGCATGTTTGGTTTTGGAGTTATGTTTATATAACCTGCTTTCTGAGTTGCCACCTTTGTGGTTTGCGTGTCCTACTGATCCTAGGAGCTATGTTGTCCGGGGGCTTCTATTCCCCCTGGTAGGGTCCCCCAAGACATGTGAAGGATCAGACAAAGAGCAGCTCAAAGACCTTTTTGAAAAGTACAAATCGAGGACCTAGATTTTTTCTCGCCCGGACGCAGGTCACCGTGGCTCCCCTGAGGAGCCAGGCCCAGAGAAGGGGCATGATGGCGAGCGTCTGGTGCCCATGGGGCCCAGCTCGAAGAGGCAACGTGGGTCCCCCTCCAATGGGCTCACCACTCATGGGCTGGGTTATAGAGGGTGCAGTGTAAGCTGGGCGGCAGCCGAAGGCAGGGCACTTGGCGGTCCGAATATAAGGCTACATAAGCTCGCTCTTGGGACGTGGAACGTCTTCTCGCAAGGAGGGAAGGAGCCTGAGCTGGTGCGCGAGGTGGAGAAGTTCCCGGCCAGACGAAGTGGACTCACTTCGACGCACAGCAAGGGCTCTGGAACCTGTTCTCTCAAGAGGGGTTGGACTCTCTTCCACTCTGGCGTTGCAAGTAATGAGAGGCTGCCTTGGCAAGTCTTGTTGCCCTCCGGCTCAAAGCCTGCACGTTGGACTTTAACCCAGTAGACGAGATGGTAGCTTCCCTCCGCTTTCGGGTTGGGTGACGGGTCCTGACTGTTGTTGGTGTTTACGCACCAAACAGCAGCTCAGAGTACCCACTCTTTTTGGATTCCCTTGAGGGAGTACTGGAAAGTGCTCCCTCGGGTGATTCCCTTGTTCTGCTTTGGGACTTCAACGCTCATGTTGGCAACGACAGTGAAACCTGGAGAGTCGTGATTGGGAAAAATGGCCACCCGGATCTGAACCCAAGCGGTGCTTTGTTATTGGACTTTTGTGCTCGTCACGGATTTTCCATAACAAACACAATGTTCAAACATAAGGGTGTCCATATGTGCACTTGGCACCAGGACACCCTCGGCCGCAGTTCCATGATTGACTTTGTAGTTGTGTCATGGGATTTGCGGCCTCATGTTTTGGACACTCGGGTGAAGAGAGGGGCGAGCTTTCTACCAATCACCACCTGGTGAGCTGGCGCCGATGGTGGGGGAGGATGCCGGACAGACCTGGCAGGCCCAAACACATTGTGAGAGTCTTTTGGGAACGCCTAGCAGAGTCCACTGTCAGAGAGAGTTTCTTTTTCCATCTCCGGAAGAACTTTGAACATGTCACAAAGGAGGTGCTGGATATTGAGTCTGAATGGACCATTTTCCGTGCCTCTCTTGTCGAGCCGGCTGATTGGAGCTGTGGTTAGGGGCTAAAGCTGGACCGCCGATTATATATTGCGGCGGTGCCACGGTAACACTGCCTTCACCGTTAGTTCTAATACTTGCTTTTTGGTTCCTCCCTTTGCCTAATGAAATATTGCACTATTTTCATCACACATCACAAAATCAAAAAAATCTATTGTCATTGTCCTCTTGGAAGGATCTTGTTTGGAAACATTACATCCATTTGACAACAGACATTACCAGGAAACCAGCCGTTATTTTGTCTGTCATCAAGTGACACCATCAGTCATATATATATATTTTTTAATTTAATGTGACGCCATAGGTTGCTATGGCGTCACATTAGTACCAAAAATCCGAGCGCATAAAAACTGTTATCGCGCGCTGATTCTCCACTTTGTGCGCGAGCGCGACACCCTTTTGCGCGCGCGTGGTGCCTTTGTGCACGCGCGCGGCGCCTTTTTGCGTGCGCGCGGTGCCTTTCTGCGCGCGTGCGGTGCCTTTCTGCGCACGCGCAGTGCCTTTCTGCGCGCGCGCCGTCTCGGTCTGTGCGCTGTCATGTTTCATTTTGGTACTTTAGACGGCCCCTTCTTTCTGATTGGCTCTGAGCATTTTTCATATAAGCCAATCAGAAATATAGCAGGGCGGGTCATCGTCAATATGTATCAAGATTTACGGAGGAAGAAGTGGATAAAAAAATGTTGGCTGAAAAAGAGGTAAGTTGAGGAACACACTTATTTACATTATTGAACTGGTTTGGAGTGATTGTAAGGGTTTACTGACTTGTTAGAAGAATGGAGGCTCCACTTTTATCTTAGTTGAAAACATTAAATGCACTGCACATGAGTGTAATAAAAAAAGCACCTGGACTTGCTAGTTCACACAGCATCCCTGCTGTTAGACATTCATGTGTGTTGTTTCGCTTGTTGCTTGTTTTAATACTTTTCTTTTCATCATAGTCCTAATACTTGTCAAGTATCCCGTTTTGGCCAGAAACATCCTGTATTTTACACCTCTTTCCTAGCCTGACTAGCCAGCCCATCTCAAACATCCTGTATTTTACACCTCTTTCCTAGCCTGACTAGCCAGCCCATCTCTTTTGCATTCTGTTCGATTGCATTACGAAATTTGAATGTAAATGAAAAATCATGTAGGGCTGTTATGTTTTATTTATTTTATTTTATTAACACTGGTATGTTTTATTTGTTGACTTTCAAATTAAATGTACTGTGACATGACATGTCATCGGTCTTACACATTTTGGTTATATACTGTACTTCTGTATTCTATAGTAACCAATTTGCATCTTCCTTTTCTAAACAGAAATGCTGGCAGGGATGGAGAGGAGGTTTTTTGAGGGGGGCATTGATGGCAAAGTACCAAAGTACTCAATGACCGACTTTGAAAAATACAACTTCAAGTAGGTTGTAAAAAAAGGCAGATGAAGTGAAACTATAGCAATGCTTTTCTTTACACTCTCTCATGCACACAGATACTCATGTTATTTCAAAAATATTAACATTAATTGTTGTTATTTTAAACATCTTTCAGATTACATTGCTCGAATTCAAAAAACACTTTACTACACAATTATTAGGCCCAATGTGCAGGATTATTCTATTAGTATTAGTTATTTTTTACGTTTTATCATATCTTAGCTTATTTTTATGTTTTATCATATCTTAGCCTATTTTATATGGTCTTATTATATTTATATTTCAGTTTTTATTGTATTTTATTTTATTTTATAGTTTTTCATATTGTAGTTTATTTTTATGTTTGATTATATCTTATCTTATTTCATATTACTTTTGGACTTTTACCTGATGTTTATTTTAACTATTTTTAATCCATTTATTTTATCATCTAGTGTTTCCTCAAAGAGCCCTCCGGATATCCACGTCCAGAGGGTTCCTGTGATTGGCTATTGTCATTGTGTTGTTATTATTATTATTGTTGTTGTTGTTGTTGTTGTTTGTTTATTTTTATGTACATGTTTGACTGTCTCCATGGGGTGTGGGTGTTATTTCTCATTTTGTTTTTAACTATGTAAAGCTCTTTGAGCTGCATTTTAAATGTAGGAAAAGTGCTTTATAAATAAAAAATGAATTATTATTAGTAGTAGTAATAGTACCCTTACAATCACTCCAAACCAGTTCAATAATGTTAATAAGTGTGTCCCTCAACTTACCTCTTTTTCAGCCGACATTTTTTTATCCACTTCTTCCTCCGTAAATCTTGATACATATTGACGATGACCCGCCCTGCTATACTTCTGATTGGCTCATATGAAAAACGCTCAAAGCCAATCAGAAAGAAGGGGCCGTCTAAGCATGCCCGCCCCCAAAGTACCAAAACGAAACATGACAGCGCAAGGAGAGATCCCAGGAGTACACAGAGAGCGCACAGACCGAGACGGTACGCGCGCAGAAAGGCACCGCGCGCACGCAAAAAGTCGCCGCGCGGGCGCACAAAGGCACCACGCGCGCGCAAATGGGGGTCGCGCACGCGCACGAAGTGGAGAATCAGCGCGCGATAACAGTTTTTATGCGCTTGGATTTTTGGTACTAATGTGACCTCATACTAACCCTCCCGCGAGTGACTCCAGCACTCCTCCCGAAATTTTTTTTTTTTTGAGCTAGTCAAGCAAGTGCTGGCCCAGTTTCATGTCATGTGCGGCTTCTGCACCCACACACAGTTGAATGCAACGCATACTTCAACAACGGCGATACAGGTTACACTGACGGTAGGCAAATAAAAAACTTTAACACTGTTAGAAATATACGCCACACTGTGAATCTACACCAAACAAGAATGACAAACACATTTCAGGAGAACATCAAAATTATTTCTCAAATTAAAAAACAATTGAATATTTCCAATGTAACTATGTATTCACCAATGTGTCACAATCATGCATTTATTCCATCGATAACAGACAAACATTGTTTTAACTGGTACTTAAATGGAATTAAATGCATAAAAGACATGTATATCGAGGACAGTCTTGCGGCATTTGAGCAATTGCGAATCAAATTCAATATGTCCCAATTCAGTTGGTTTTGCTATTTGCAGGCAAAAAATTTTATTAAAGAAAACATTTCAAAGTCTCAGCTGGTAAATGAAAAACACCGTCTCTTAGAATTACTAATTTTACTGTGTTAAAAGAGCATGGGAACAGGAACTAAGAACAACAATACCCAAACAGCAATGGGAACGGACACTCTCTCAAATTCACAATTGCTAAATTAACAGCAGACAGCTCATACAGTTTAAAGTGATTCATCGTTTTTACTACTCTAAAGTCTTATTACACAAATTTTATCCTGATACATCTCCACTTTGTGATAAATGTAAATCTGCTGAAGGATCACTGTCTCATTCGTTTTGGGAATGTCCAATTATTCAATCATTTTGGTCCAGCATTTTTTTTTTTTACTCGGGGGTATATCAGAGAAAACTAGTCTCTGACAGGGATATAACCTTGTTTGGGTGGTCCTCAGAAACACAAAAACTTCCAAAATATATTACAGCTGTGTTGCTGCTCGGAAAGGTCTTGGCCAAAAGACTCATTCTCAAAGACTGGGAAAGCCCATCTGCACCCAACTTCAGGAATTGGCTAAATGAACTTGTGAATGTAATGACTCTTGAAAAAATAAGATTTATAAACTCTGCAAGTATGAATAAATGGGAACTACGGGGACTGCGTGGCGAAGTTGGTAGAGTGGCCGTGCCAGCAATCGGATGGTTGCTGCACTGAAAAAAATAACTCATAAGATTTACTTAAAATGATTATTGTAAGTATTTGCACGCAAATGATTTAAGTAAAATTTAATGCTGCAATATCAAGTAACACTCACTTGCCAGTATCAAGTAAATTCTACTTACCATATAACATAACAGTTGTGAAGATATTAAGTAACAGTTACTTAATTACATCCAAGTTTTAAGTTATATTTATTTAAACAAATGAAGTAAAGTCTACTTGTTTTTCATCGGCAGGAACATCATTTTACTCAAAATTTTAAGTAAATGTTATATATCTGTAGTATTTGCTGTTATGAAGTAATTCAGTAGATTTTAATTATTTTCTTGTGCTTGACATTTTAATTTACTTGGTTGCATTACGTTACATTACTCACTAAAATTAGGTAATCATTGCCAGTTTTCTTTTGATAAATGTTACCAAATAAATTTAACCAATACTCTATGCATTTAATATATATGTATCACATATCACACAACTAAATTACAATGCAATTAAACAGTTTCTTTTTAATTCAATCTTACAACCCTCTGAAACAGAGTTTCTACATTCATTGCAGAAATATAATACTCAACAACAACTTCTGGGAGAGGGTCAGGACAGAAACCGCCTCTTAAACTTTGAGCAGTGGTGTATGGATTATGTATACCCCTATTTAAATGGGGGGAAAAACAGAATGTACTGTACAAGTACTGCGTTAATAGTAAAAGTGCATTATATTGTACTGCATTAGAATTTGTACTAACAGTAAATTAAAGATGTATCTCCAGCAAAAGGTATTCAAAGTAAATAGTAGTAATAGTATCTTTTTTAAAGAAAATATCCAAAGGTTGGTATGACTGGTAAACAACAAATACACAGTATTACACATTATACACCAAATCTAACATAGATCTGGTAACATAGTCACTTCTCAAATATGCAATTAAAATCTTACAAACCTACACACTGAAAAAGTGCAATTTCAACATTTAAACCAGTCCTCTGACTAGTGCACTTTTAAGTATGCAATTAAAACATTAATGAAATAAAATCAACAGAATCAACTAAAAATAAACAGCTTAAAGGCCTACTGAAATGAATTTTTTTTATTTAAACGGGGATAGCAGATCTATTCTATGTGTCATACTTGATCATTTCGCGATATTGCCATATTTTTGCTGAAAGGATTTAGTATAGAACAACGACGATAAAGATTGCAACTTTTGGTATTTGATTAAAAAAAGGCTTGCACCTACCGGAAGTAGCGTGACGTAGTCAGTTGAACATATACGCAAAGTTCCCTATTGTTTACAATGATGGCCGCATGAAGTGAGAGAGATTCGGACCGAGAAAGCGACAATTTCCCCATTAATTTGAGCGAGGATGAAAGATTTGTGGATGAGTAAAGTGCAAGTGAAGGACTAGTGGGGAGTTGAAGCTATTCAGATAGGGAAGATGCTGTGAGAGCCGGGGGTGACCTGATATTCAGCTGGGAATGACTACAACAGTAAATAAACACAAGACATATATATACTCTATTAGCCACAACACAACCAGGCTTATATTTAATATGCCACAAATTAATCCTGCATAAAAACACCTGCGTGTTTGTTATGCTAGCTCCTAGCTCCTCTGCTAGCTCCTAGCTCCATAGAACACGCCAATACAATTCAAACACCTGATCAACACACACAATCACTCAGCCCAAAAGACCGTTTACCTAACCCAAGGTTCATAAAGCTTATATATTTTTAAAAAGTTACGTACGTGACGCGCACATACGGTCAAGTTATCGAATGTTTAGCAGCCAAGGCTGCATACTCACGGTACCTGATATTCAGCTGAGAATGACTACAACAGTAAATAAACACAAGACATATATATACTCTATTAGCCACAACACAACCAGGCTTATATTTAATATGCCACAAATTAATCCGGCATAATAACACCTGCGTGTTTGTTATGCTAGCTCCTAGCTCCTAGCTCCATAGAACACGCCAATACAATTCAAACACCTGATCAACACACACAATCACTCAGCCCAAAAGACCGTTCACCTAACCCAAGGTTCATAAAGCTTATATATTTTTAAAAAGTTACGTACGTGACGCGCACGTACGGTACGGTACGTGTTATGCTAGCTCCTAGCTCCTCTGCTAGCTCCTAGCTCCATAGAACACGCCAATACAATTCAAACACATGATCAACACACACAATCACTCAGCCCAAAAGACCGTTCACCTAACCCAAGGTTCATAAAGCTTATATATTTTAAAAAAGTTACGTACATACGCAAAAAAAAGCCAAAGCTGCATACTCACAGTAGCACGTCTGCGTCTTTGTCATCCAAATCAAAGTAATCCTGGTAAGAGTCTGTGTTGTCCCAGTTCTCTACAGGCGTCTGTGTATCCAAATCAAAAGTCCTCCTCGTTAGAGTCTCTGTTATCCGAGTTCTTCCATCTTGACTGCATCTTTCGGGAATGTAAACAAAGAAGCGCCGGCTGTGTACTGTTGTGGCTGACTACGTTCGAAAAATACGTCCATTTCGCACCGACAACTTTCTTCTTTGCTTGCTCGGCTTCCTTCTCCATAATGCAATGAACATGATTGAAACAGATTCACGAACACAGATGTCCAGAATACTGTGGAATTATGAAATGAAAACAGAGCTTTTTCGTATCGGCTTCAATGTGGAAGGCATACCCGTGTTCGCCGGGCTACGTCACACGCATACGTCATCCTCAGAGGCGTTTCGAACCGGAAGTTTAGCGGCAAATTTAAAATGTCACTTTATAAGTTAACCCGGCCGTATTGGCACGTGTTATAATGTTAAGATTTCATCATTGATATATAAACTATCAGACTGCGTGGTCGGTAGTAGTGGGTTTCAGTAGGCCTTTAAGGTGTCTAACCATTCTTGTTGAAGAATACAATCTTTACTGTCATTAACAGATACTTTATTTGACAAAAAATGAAAAACATTTATGACAGGCAACCCACTAGTAAGGGTGGAGACATCGACTGGATCCTCATCAGCACCGTGGACGACGAGTATTTTGAGGATGTGGTTCCTGACATCACTCCGGCTGTCCTCCTGCATACAATACACAACAAAAAAGAAGAATGTTATTGAGAAACAAATAATAGAACTGCATGAATCATTCAAAGTGACTTCATTATCAGGGAAGAATGAACACAAGACTATTTGTTCCTTTGTCTGCTTTCCTCTTAACTTTAACATTAAATTAACCTGTGTCATTAAAAAATATTTTTAAATGATTAAAATAATGCTGTACCAAGCAGTCTTCAAAAAGTTCCTCTTCCTTCTCGCCAAGGTACAGTATAAGGCTGCGGATAATGGTTTCACGCCTCATCTCAATGCTCTGTTTCTGTGAACAGATTAAGAACATGAACATAACCATTATCATTATGGATCCTCCAGCTGGCTGCGGGGGGTGGCAGGGAGACGTCCCTGTCGCTGCTCCACCACCCAGAGATGTTCCGGGATTAAAGGAGCGAAACATCCGTGAAGGGTGGCTCCCGGCTGACGACCCTGCAGCCAGCACCACATGGCACTGTCGGAGGTGCGTCAGGCAGTAATGCCCTGCAAGTGTTAACTTGTGCTTACATCTATCTTAACTGGCTTTCCAGTGACTACTGTGAACAGAGCAGTTGGCATCCAGGAAAAGACTGGTGGGCTGCCAGGGAAGACTGGCTGGCAGCAGGAAAGACTGCACCAGGGGTGGAGGGGCTAGTTACCCTTTTCCACATGTCCGTGAAGCAAGCTCCATGGACTCCCTAACCTAACTACAAGCAATTTAAGGAAGAAACAGCCCGGCGGTCCACCGAGAGGCGGGATGAAAGATGGACCAATCAGGACGGATTACACGGAAACGACTGGCACGACAATGACGAACGAGCAGAGGATCCTCAGAGAATGTGGCTGTGGGTGGGCCAAGGAAACAACCTACCGGGGCCTGCGAATACACCAGGGAAAGGCAAAATGCGGCGGTGGCTGCAACCAGATGCAAGCTTGCACTGCAGAAGCAGATCAGACAAGGAGGAATCTTAGCCAGGTTGAGCACCACAGTGCTATTGATCCCACCATTGCAACTGGTGAGAGAGAGGAGGACCAGCCTTCCCTGCAGGATGTGCAGCAACAACAGCACAGCCCACAGCACAGTGAAACACCAAGTAGAGAACCCACAAGAGGAACATCAGAGAAGCTTATCCGGAAAGCCAAAGTGAAGTGGCCAAAAGCCAACGACAAAGACTCCTGGAGCAGCTTCGATTTTAACTTATGCACCACCCTCCAAAGTGCGCTAAGAGGCAGTGTAACTTCCAAACTAAACATTATGGGAGACATCATCTACGAAGAAGGGAAAGAGCGTTTTGGATTGATGCCACAGAGGAAGATCGTTCCCAAACAGAGCGGGAGACGGGAGAGGGAAATCCTCCAGCTCGTAAAGGAACGGCGCCTCTTACGCAAGCAGTGGAGGAAAGTCAATGACCAGGAGAAAGTCGGCCTGAAGAACCTGTGGGACCAGATCAAAGTAAGACTCACACAACTGAGGAGAGCTGAAAGAATCAGGAAACGCAGAAGCCACAGGGAGAAAGCAAGGGCAAGCTTTTTCCGGGACCCCTTCAAGTATGCTCGAAGCCTGCTAGAGGAAAAGAAGAACGGGACACTCCAGACCAGTGAGCAGGAGTTGGAGGAACACATCAAAGTCCAGCTCAGTGATAGCCAAAAGGATCTCCCCCTCGGATCACCAGGGCACGTACCTCGCCCACCTGAGCCTTCCTCGCAGTTTGACACCACCCCCCCGAGATGGGCTGAGGTTAAGCAAGTGGTTGAGCGTGTAAGAACTGCTTCAGCACCCGGACCGAACGGGGTACCTTACAAGGTTTTCAAAAACTGTCCTGGACTCCTGAAGCTGTTGTGGAAGCTGATGGGCATTGCCTGGAAAACCCAGTCCATACCATCATCGTGGAGCAGAGCAATAACAACTTTTATCCCAAAAGAGAGTAACTCTTGTAACATCGACCAGTTCAGAGGTATTGCCCTACTGAATGTGGAAGGGAAGCTTTTCTTCACCGTGGTGGCGAAGCGGATGACCAACTACCTTCTGGCAAACAATTACATCGACACCAGTTGTCAGAAGGCAGGCATTCCAGGCTTCCCTGGCTGCATGGAGCACTCGGCCATGATCTGGGAGCAAATCCAGTCAGCCAAGCGCAACAAAGCGGACCTGCATGTGGTTTGGTTGGACCTGGCCAATGCCTATGGATCGGTTCCACATCAACTCATCAGTTTTGCACTCAACTTCTTCCACATTCCATCATGCATCCAAAGCCTGGTAGTAAACTACTTTAACAACTTCAAAGTCTGCTACACGACTCAGGAGATCTCAACTGGTTGGCACCAGTTAGAGAAGGGAATAGCAATGGGTTGCTCTATCTCTCCAATACTGTTCATAACAGCCTTCGAGATCATCCTTATCGGTGGAAGACAGATGGCCCGAGGAGTGAGATCTGAGTCAGGCCAGCGACTCCCGGCGCTGCGGGGCTAAATGGATGATGTTACCATCCTCCTCCAGACGGCTGCATGTACCTCCAGACTCCTGAAAAGACTCGGGGAGCTCCTAGCATGGGCACGGATGAAAATAAAACCTGCCAAGTCCCGCAGCTTCTCCATCCGGAAAGGAGCCAGGAATGACAACATCTCATTCTCAGTGGATGGTGAATTAATCCCACGCGTGGTCGACCAACCTGTGCGGAGCCTCGGAAGGCGTTACACTGCTGACATGTCTGATAAGCACATGGCTGCCTCTGTCACTTCTCAGCTGAAGGATGGCCTGAACACAAATGACCAAAGCTATATTCCAGGGAAACTCAAGGTCTGGTGTTACCAGTTCACCTTATACCATCGCCTGATGTGGCCCTTGAAGTTGTGCGACATCATCTCCACAACAGTCCTCAAGATGGACTCAAAAGCCAACAACTACATTCGCAAGTGGCTGGGCCTTCCCAGATGTCTTTCCAACACGGCACTGTTTGGAAGAACCATTCTGAAGCTGCCACTGAAATCCATCAGCTTGGGCTACAAACAGGAGAAGGTGAGGCTCGTGTTCGAGCTCAGAGACTCACCTAATCCGTCTGTCCGTAACACCAAGACCCAAGTCTGTACAGGGCGTAAGTGGAATGCGACGCAGACAATAGACCAGGCCATCGTCCGACTGAAACACCAGGAGATGGTAGGACAGATACAGTCTGGCAGAGCCGGCTTTGGATGGGGAGCAGCATCCAAGATGTGGTCCAAAGCCTCAAGGAAGGAAAGAAAAGATCTGGTGATCTCAGAAGTGGTCAAGATGGAAGAGGAGAGCTACATGATCAAGGCTGTGGGCCAACAGCAGCAAGGGAGATGGACCAATTGGGAGGCTGTTGTCAACAGAGTTGTTACGTGGGCAGACATGTGGAAGATGCCCCAGGCGAGGCTAAGTTTCCTCATCAGGGCCACGTACGATACCCTCCCCAGTCCCGGGAACTTGCATGTGTGGTACGGGGCAGAGGTGACCTGCCAGCTCTGTGACTCCCAGAACCCAAGCTTGCGTCACATTCTTTCTGGCTGCAAGGTAGCTTTGTCACAGGGCCGGTATGGATGGCGGCACGACCGCGTCCTGCGAAGGCTAGCTGAAATCCTGGAGGCACGCAGAGTGGAAGCAAATGGGGCCAGTCCGGGAACATGCATGTGTGGTACGGGGCAGAGGTGACCTGCCAGCTCTGTGACTCCCAGAACCCAAGCTTGCGTCACATTCTTTCTGGCTGCAACGTAGCTTTGTCGCAGGGCCGGTATGGATGGCGGCACGACCGCGTCTTGCGAAGGCTAGCTGAAATCCTGGAGGCACGCAGAGTGGAAGCAAATGGGGCCAGTCCGGGAACAGCTCAGCGGTTGATTAAGTTTGTCAAGCAAGGTGGCCAGCCTCAGAGCAGCAGCAAGAGCATCCAGTCTCTCCTGTCAGCTGGCGGAGAATGGAACATGAGGGCTGATCTAGATCGTCAGTTGAAGTTCCCTCAAGAGATCACAACAACCTCGTTACGCCCAGACATTGTCCTGTGGTCCAACTCTACTAAAACTGTCATCATGGTAGAATTAACGGTACTATGGGAAGAGGGAATGGAGGCTGCCTTTGAAAGAAAGAGGGACAAGTACTCAGAGCTGGCAAGTGAGTGTGCACAAGCAGGATGGAGGCCCTTCACCTATCCAGTAGAAGTTGGCTGTCGAGGCTACACTGGAGCGTCCACCCAGCGACTCCTAAAGTCCCTCGGGATCAAAGGCTCCAATCTAAAGAAGGCCCTCAAAGCCCTGGCAGAGGAGGCAGAACAGGGGAGCTTCTGGTTGTGGCTCAGAAGAAACGACAAGGCGTGGGGAAAGCAAGGCGCGTAGACAAGGGGCAGTAGGGAGGCTTCCCTGCTGCCATGTTATGGTATGCGGTCAGGCCCACGCTTGACTCAGGGAGATGGACGTCCCTGCCATGCATAGTCCCTTGGGACTCATTCCATATACACAACAGCAATAACACCGGGGTTAGAATGTGGGTACATTATGGATCCTCCAGCTGGCTGCAGGGGGTGGCAGGGAGACGTCCCTGTCGCTGCTCCACCACCCAGAGATGTTCCGGGATTAAAGGAGCGAAACATCCGTGAAGGGTGGCTCCCGGCTGACGACCCTGCAGCCAGCACCACATGGCACTGTCGGAGGTGCGTCAGGCAGTAATGCCCTGCAAGTGTTAACTTGTGCTTACATCTACATACACAATGAACTGTCAAGTGAAAACACAAGTGCATATATTTGCTCGTGTTTTAAGTGCATGGACCCAGAGCGTGCAAGGGCATGGAATCTACCAAGTGTGAGGCTTGTCCTGTATGTGTATACTGTGTGTGTCTGTGAGTGAGAAAATAAGTAGGTCCAGCTCCCTGTAAAACATACTGTATGAACAAGCAAAACAAGCACACCTGACTCAGTCTGTCCAGGAGCGTCCTCATCTTGATCCCCACGGCACCTTCCTTGGCTTTCATCAGGGTAATACGTTTTGGTGTGTGTTCGTCCAGTTTGTGCATGAAGGTTCGCTCCAGGGGAATGGTAGTTATTCTCCTGAATTCCTCCTTGATCTGAATGGACAAAATATTCACGAGTACATCAATATTATTTTTATATAGATGTACATGTTTGAAAAGAAAATTCATTAATTAATTATTGTTACAGCTCAATAAAGCAAATTGTTAGGTTATCGGCAATCACAGAAAAAACAGTGCCCTTTATTATTTTTCCTAAACAGGGCACAAAAAGACCATCTTCTTCAAGTCTTTTCAAATCACTTAACAATGGATCTAGCACTTGGGGATAACCACATTTCTTAATGTCATCTGCCTTGCACAAAACAGATAAGTAAATAGATGATAATGTAGACCTCAATACAGACGGAATATCAGCAAACACCCAGTAAACACCTGTTACCTTGTGCTTCTTACGAGGTGTTCCTAATGGATTGCATATTTCAAGGTCATCACAGTAAAGTAGGAGTGAAAGCCTTAACTCTTCTCCACAAAGAAATGTGTTTTCCTTGAAGTGGGTACCATCATGAAAACTAGTGTACTGACATGAAGAACTACAATGTCTTACACTTTTCAAAACCTTCTCCTGGATGTCACTATTTTTCAGAACTTGTGACAAGGATTGCAAAATATGTATATACTGAAAGGTATTTCCTTCTTTCGCATCTAGTATATACTCAACAGGTTCAACAATAGAGAAGTGTTCTTTTAAATAACTATTTCTCTTGTATGCCGTGCCAAGAGAGCCTTCTCCACTAAAGGCTACACTAAGAGGATTTAACTGGCAAAGGCTTTTTACTAAATCTGTGATCACCACTTCTTCAACAGTGCAGTTATGGTTTTGTAATGTACTATGGACAATATTTTTAATAACAGGTGCAGATGCTGAACAAGTAATAAATTGAAGCTCCTCTACAATCTCATCTATACATCTTCTAGGCACATTGAATATACAGTCTAGTTTAAGCAATAAGGAACCAAGCTCATCAACAATAGCCTGGACTAAATCTTCACCCTCTTGGACAAATGTTTCATCAGAAGTAACTTCACTTTCAATCAAACTACTACCCTCTGTTACCTCACTTGCCTGACTTGAATGTGTCTGGAATACAGTATTTTTAAAATCTTCAATGCAGTGAGGATTGTGCTTCCTACTTTTATGTGAAGCAAAAGTTGAATATATATTTGTACTGTAGTCACAATCTTTAAAAACACAATTAACAGTTTTGTGCTTTTTCAGATGAGTCCAGAGGTGTTCAAAATATTGTTTCTCTTTGTTAAAACTACATGAATTACATACAAGACACGAAAATGAAACTATCTGCCTTAACTGTTGAGTCTGTGTATGATTTCTAGACAAATGTGCATGAAGTGCCCCCCAACTTTTAAATAAACAAGGACAATCTGAGTACAAGCAGGGTAGTGATCGGCCTTGACTAGTGTGTGGAAGCCTCAATCTATAATGTTTTATAAGCTCTAAACGTTTTAATGACCTAAAATTGCATCGTTTGCACGACCATCTCATACTACAAGAGGCCTACTCTTTCTCCCTGATGAATTTCTCTTCGACCTCCTCTCCCTAGCCCTCAACTCCAACTGTCCACAAAGTCCACTGGCTCCTCCAAAGGGCACCCTGAAAATGAAGAGACACAATTTGTGGTATTAAAACAATGGTCTAAAATATTCAGCCACAATTTTAATATTGTATTATGATATTATAATATTAATATTATAATATAATTATAATATTATGATGGATGAATAAGGGAAAATAACAAAGCAATATAATGCATACATTATTTTCTACTTGCCTGAATTATGAGAATAATGTTCTGTTCTGATTTGCTTCCTGTTGATGGAAAAATATTTTAATAAGAAATAAACTACATCATAAACATTAATGAACATTTTGTTTTGTCTAACTAAATAAAACAATTAACACATGACCGATTTATTTGCCAGTAGAAGTTGTAATGAACAATCCATTCTTTCATTGAATTACAAAAACATGTTGCTGTGGGCTTCACACCGATAACTAGCTTCTTGTCAAAAAAAAGAAAAGAAAGAAAACTGCCAGCGAAGTCTCTTTGTAATCGCAAGCTGATGCTCTCAAAGACCTCTGGCGCTTCTGTCAGTAAATGTGTGTTTTAAAAACCTATTCTGGGGCATTTCTCCCAAACATTCAGCAGTATCGCCCCCTCATTCCCAATGCACATTAATTAACATTCATTCACTAACGTTAACGTTACTTCAGTGTCGCCGCCAAAAGTTTTACAGAGAACAATACCATGTTCTACTATGTTCCATAGAATCCATCCTGTTTGGGTCCCACATCAACCTTAAGAAAGTCAATGACTTCACCATAAAAGTGGGTGACATTGTTATCACCAGGAAAGATGAGGTCACCTACCTAGGTTCCATTCTAGAGGCTAACCTTTCCTGTGATAAAATGGCTACCAAGGTAATCAGAAAGGTTAACCAACGAACAAGATTTCTCTACAGAATCTCCTCTCTGGTCAACAAAAGCACCTTGAGGATTCTGGCGGGAACTCTCGTTCAACCCTTTTTCGATTACGCATGCACCTCCTGGTACCCTAGCACCTCCAAAACCCTCAAATCTAAACTCCAAACATCTCAGAACAAGCTAATCAGGTTACTTCTAGACCTCCACCCCAGATCCCACCTCACTCCTACCCACTTCTCCAAAGTGGGCTGGCTCAAGGTGGAGGACAGAGTTAAACAACTTGCACTGAGCCTAGTCTATAAAATCCACTACACCTCCCTGATACCGAAGTACATGTCAAACTACTTCCTAAACGTAAATGAACGCCATAACCACAACACTAGGGGGAGCTCCACTAACCACGTTAAACCCAGATTCCGAACTAACAAAGGTCTTAACTCATTCTCTTTCTATGCCACATCAATGTGGAATGCGCTCCCAACAGGTATAAAAGAAAGGGCATCTCTATCCTCCTTCAAAACCGCAATAAAAGTTCACCTCCAGGCAGCTACCACCCTAAACTAACACCCTCCCCGGATTGCTAATAATCAAATGTAAACAATCAAATGCAGATACTTTTTCTTATGCCTTCTGACCTCTCTCTCTCTCTCTCTCTCTCTCTCTCTCGATCTCTCTCTCTCTCTTCTCTCTCTCTCTCTCTCTCTCTCTCTCTCTCTCTCTCTCTATGTCCACTACTTGCTGTCCATATCCTACCCCCCCCCCCCCCCCGCTCCCCCCTCCACACCTCTGATTGTAAATAATGTAAATAATTCAATGTGATTATCTTGTGTGATGACTGTATTATGATGATAGTATATATGATAGTATATATCTGTATCATGAATCAATTTAAGTGGACCCCGACTTAAACAAGTTGAAAAACTTATTCGGGTGTTACCATTTAGGGGTCAATTGTACGGAATATGTACTTCACTGTGCAACCTACTAATAAAAGTCTCAATCAATCAATCAATCAATGTTGACGTAAGTTGATAAAAGTTATACCGTTAGGTTGGTGTTTTTTTAATATCCTAACTTTATATTAGTTAACTTTAGTTTTTATCAGGAAAAACTGCAGCCCTCCCATTAAAGGCCAGCACGGACCAATGTATACATTTGTATGTATTTGTATACAAATATGTATGTATTTGTTTGTATACAAAAGTTAGCATAACGCTATAGCGTTATGCTAACTTTTTTACTTAACTTACTTATTTACTTACTTACTGTAACTTAACTTATTTAACTTATGAGCAGTTACATATCTTGCGTCAAACTACATCCAGACGTTTGGTGGTAGCAGGGGTGTATTTTGTAGCGTCCTGAAAGAGTTAGTGCTGCAAAGGATTCTGGGTATTTGTTCTGTTGTGTTTATGTTGTGTTACGGTGCGGATGTTCTCCCGAAAAGTGTTTGTCATTCTTTTTTGGTGTGGGTCCACAGTGTGGCGTTTATTTCTAACAGTGTTAAAGTTTTTTATTCTGGCACCCTCAGTGTAACCTGTATCGCTGTTGATAAAGTATGCGTTGCATTCACTCGTGTATGCGTATTATAGTCGTACGTATCTTGTGACTGGATCTGAACGATGTTAGAGTTTGGTGGATGAGATATAATGACTGTTGAACACCTTCGTTCATTAATGAAAGTTGCCACAGCTCAAAGCCTGAGCCCTGACATTAATGAACTAGCATCCAAGAAAAGATGCCGGGTATCTGGCTTGGGCACATGAGATTAGATCAGTGTGTTGCAAAACTGAGCAGTTTAAAGTCCTGAATGGTTGTTTTATTCATTGTTATTTTATTTTCAAATGTTTTAGCCTGTGGAAAAAGTTAATGTTTATATTTACCTCCGAAGACTGCAAGTAGACTTGTTCAATATTCAATGCAAAACTTGTTTGGGTCACTATTAAAAGGTTAATTTGTTCAACCTTGGCCCGCGGCTTTGTTCAGTTTTAAATTTTGGCCCACTCTGTATTTGAGTTTGACACCCCTGCTTTATGCAATATTAGCCATTTTGCATGTGTGGTTTAGGAGTTATGTTTAAATAACTGTCATATTGAACGTGGCAGTTATTAAAGTTAAAGTTGAAGTTAAAGTACCAATGATTGTCACACACACACTAGGTGTGGCAAAATTATTCTGGGGTGGTGAGGGGAGCAGCGGGCAGCAGCAGTGGCCGCGCCCTGGAATCATTTTTGGTGATTTAACCCCCAATTCCAACCCTTGATGCTGAGTGCCAAGCAGGGAGGTAATGGGTCTCATTTTTATAGTCTTTGGTATGACTCGGCCAGGGTTTGAACTCACAACCTACCGATCTCAGGGCGGACACTCTAACCACTAGGCCAGTTATACTGTCATTATGAGTAAAACCTAATTTTTGTATTTGTAATCCTTACAAACACATCTGATTCTAGTAAAACTCACATAGATACAATATTACAGGCATTTTTAGACACAATGCATGTTTGGTTTTGGAGTTATGTTTATATAACTTTCATATTTAGTATGACATATTGAGTAAAAAAAACTAACTTGTGTCTTTGCAAACCTTACCAAATATTTTTTTTCCAGTAAAACTCACAAAGATACATTCTCCAGGCATAATTAGCCATTTTGCATGTGTGGTTTAGGAGTTCAATCAATCAATCAATCAATGTTTATTTATACAGCCCTAAATCACAAGTGTCTCAAAGGGCTAATAAATGTCATATTGAATAAGGCAGTTATAGTGTCATTATGAGTAAAACCTAATTTTTGTATTTGTAAACCTTACAAAATCATCTGATTCTAGTAAAAATCACATAGATAACAATATTTGAGACATTTTTAGACGTAATGAAATGTTTAAAATTGGAGTTATGTTTATATAACTTCCATATTTAGTACGACAGTTATACTGTCATATTGAGTAAAAAAAACTAACTTGTGTGTTTGCAAATTTTTACAAGATTTTTTTTCTTCCAGTAAAACTTTCAGGCAGGAGTTATGTTTAAATAACTGCATTTGGAACGGTGCAGTTATACTCTGTCATTATGAGTAAGACTGATTTTTGTTAAGTAATACCTCTTACAAAAACATCTGATTCTAGTAAAAACTCACATAGATACAATATTACAGGCATTATTAGCCAATTTGCATGTGTTGGTTTAGGAGTTATGTTTAAATAACTGTCATATTGAATGTGACAGTATACTGTATGAGTGAGTAAAAACCCAATTTTTTGTATTTGTAAACCTTACAAAAACATCTGATTCTAGTAAAACTCACATTGATTGATTGATTGAGACTTTTATTAGTAGGTTGCACAGTGAAGTACATATTCCGTACTACAATTGACCACTAAATGGTAACACCCGAATACGTTTTTGAACTTGTTTAAGTCGTGGTCCACTTAAATTGATTCATGATACAGATATTACTATCAGATATATACTATCATCATAATACAGTCATCACACAGATAATCACATTGAACTATTTACATTATTTACAATCAGGGGTGTGGAGGGGTCGGGGGTAGGATATGGACAGCAAGTAGTGGAGAGAGAGAGATGAGAAGACAGAGAGATGAGAGAGAGAGAGAGAGAGAGAGAGAGAGAGAGAGAGGAGAGAGAGAGAGAGACGAGAGAGAGAGAGAAGAGAGAGAGAGAGAGAGAGAGAGAGAGAGAGGAGCAGTAGAGAGAGAGATGAGAGAGAGAGAGATCAGAAGGCATAAGAAAAAGTATCTGCGGATGAGTTAAAACCTTTTGTTAGTTCGGAATCTGGGTTTAACAGTGGTTAGTGAGCTCCCCCTGGTGTTGTGGTTATGGCGATCATTGATACAATATTACAGGCATTTTTAGACACATAACGCATGTTTGGTTTTGGAGTTATGTTTATATAACTTTCATATTTAGTATGACAGTCATACTGTCATATTGAGTAAAAAAAACTAATTTGTGTCTTTGCAAACCTTACAAAATATATTTTTTCCCCAGTAAAACTCACAAAGATACATTACTTCAGGCATTATTAGCCATTTTGCATGTGTGGTTTAGGAGTTATGTTTAAATAACTGTCATTTTGAACGTGGCAATTATTAAAGTTAAAGTTAAAGTACCAATGATTGTCACACACACACTAGGTGTGGCGAAATTATTCTCTGCATTTGACTCATCACCCTTGATCACCCCCTGGGGGATGGGTGAGGGGAGCAGTGGGCAGCAGCGGTGGCCGCACGCTGTAATAATTTTTGGTGATTTAACCCCCAATTCCAACCCTTGATGCCGAGTGCCAAGCAGGGAAGTAATGGGTCCCATTTTTATAGTCTTTGGTATGACTCGGCCAGGGTTTGAACTCACAACCTACCGATCTCAGGGCGGACACTCTAACCACTAGGCCAGTTATACTGTCGTTATGAGTAAAACCCCAATTTTTGTATTTGCAAACCTTACAAAAACATCTGATTCTAGTAAAACTCACATAGATACAATATTACAGGCATTTTTAGACATAACGCATGTTTGGTTTTGGAGTTATGTTTATATAACTTTCATATTTAGTATGACAGTTATACTGTCATATTGAGTAAACAAACTAAATTGTGTCTTGCAAACCTTACAATTTTTTTTTTCCCAGTAAAACTCACAAAGATACATTACTTCAGGCATTATTAGCCTTTTTGCATGTGTGGTTTAGGAGTTATGTTTAAATAACTGTCATATTGAACGTGGCAGTTATTAAAGTTAAAGTTAAAGTTAAAGTGCCAATGATTTTCACACACACACTAGGTGTGGCGAAATTATTCTCTGCATTTGACCCATCACCCTTGATCACCCCCTGGGAGGGTGAGGTGAGCAGTGGGCAGCAGCGGTGGCCGCGCCCTGGAATCATTTTTGGTGATTTAACCCCCAATCCCAACCCTTGATGCTGAGTGGCAAGCAGGGAGGTAATGGGTCCCATTTTTATAGTCTGTGGTATTACTCGGCCAGGGTTTGAACTCACAACCTGCCGATCTCAGGGCGGACACGCTAACCCATGGGTTTTGGTGGTAGCAGGGGTGTATTTTGTAGCGTCCCGAAAAAGTTAGTGCTGCAAAGGATTCTGGGTATTTTTTCTCTTGTGTTTATGTTGTGTTACGGTGCGGATGTTCTCCCGAAAAGTGTTTGTCATTCTTGTTTGGTGTGGGTTCACAGTGTGGCGTATATTTCAAAGTGTTAAAGTTTTTTATACTGGCACCCTCAGTGTAACCTGTATCGCTGTTGATGAAGTATGCATTGCATTCACTTGTGTATGCATACCAAAGCCACACATATCCTGTGACTGCGTCTGAACGATGTTAGAATTTGGTGGATGAGATATAACGACTGTTGAACACCTTTGTTCGTTAATGAAAGTTGCCACAGCTCAAAGCCTGAGCCCTGACATTAATGAACTAGCATCCAAGAAAAGATGCCGGGTATCTGGCTTGGGCACATCAGATTAGATCAGTGTGTTGCAAACTGAGCAGTTTAAAGTCCTGAATGGTTGTTTTATTCATTGTTATTTTATTTTCAGATTTATTAGCCTGTGGAAAAAGTTAATGTTGATATTAACCTCAGAAGGCTGCAGATAGAAAAGAGGCAATCAATTTTTATTTAAATTGTATTTGATATGCCATTTATATTTTTTAATTATTATTATTATTATTTGAAACTCGATTTTGCATGTCACTATAAAGTTATACAAGCCTTGCTTGTTCAATATTCAATGCAGAACTTGTTTGGGTCCCTATTAAAAGGTTAATTTGTTCAACCTTGGCCCGCGGCTTTGTTCAGTTTTAAATTTTGGCCCACTCCGTATTTGAGTTTGACACCCCTGCTCTAACCACTAGGCCAGTTATACTGTCATTATGAGTATAACCTGATTTTTGTATTTGTAAACCTTACAAAAAAATCTGGTAAAACTCACATAGATACAATATTACAGGCATTTTTAGACATAATGCATGTTTGGTTTTGGAGTTATGTTTATATAACTTTCATATTTAGTATGACATATTGAGTAAAAAAACTAACTTGTGTCTTTGCAAACCTTACCAAATATTTTTTTTTGAGTAAAACTCACAAAGATACATTACTTCAGGCATAATTAGCCATTTTGCACGTGTGGTTTAGGAGTTATGTTTAAATAACTGTCATATTGAATGTGGCAGTTATACTGTCATTATGAGTAAAACCACATTTTTGTATTTGTAAACCTTACAAAAACATCTGATTCTAGTAAAACTCACATAGATATAGATTTTTTCTCGCCCGGACGCGGGTCACCGTGGCTCCCCTGTGGAGCCAGGGCCAGAGGTGGGCAACGTGGGTTCCCCCCTCCAATGGGCTCACCACTCATGGGCTGGGTCATAGAGGTCGGGTGCAGTGTGAGCTGGGCGGCAGCCGAAGGCAGGGCACTTGGTGTTCCGAATATCGGCTACATAAGCTCGCTCTTGGGACGTGGAACGTCACCTCGCAGGGAGGGAAGGAGCCTGAGCTGGTGCGCGAGGTGGAGAAGTTCCCGGCTAGATGAAGTTGGACTCACTTCGACGCACAGCAAGGCCTCTGGAACCTGTTCTCTCAAGAAGGGTTGGACTCTCTTCCACTCTGGCGTTGCAAGTAATGAGAGCCTGGGTTGGCAATTCTTGTTGCCCCCCCGGCTCAAAGCCTGCACGTTGGACTTTAACCCAGTAGACGAGATGGTAGCTTCCCTCCGCTTTCGGGTTGGGTGACGGGTCCTGACTGTTGTTGGTGTTTACGCACCAAACAGCAACTCAGAGTAACCACTCTTTTTGGATTCCCTTGAGGGAGTACTGGAGAGTGCTCCCTCGGGTGATTCCCTTGTTCTGCTTGGGGACTTCAACGCTCATGTTGGCAACGACAGTGAAACTTGGAGAGTCGTGATTCGGAAAAATGGCCACCCGGATCTGAACCCAAGTGGTGCTTTGTTATTGGACTTTTGTGCTCGTCACGGATCGTCCATAACAAACACAATGTTCAAACATAAGGGTGTCCATATGTGCACTTGGCACCAGGATACCCTCGGCCGCAGTTCCATGATTGACTTTGTACTTGTGTCATGGGATTTGCGGCCTCATGTTTTGGACACTCGGTGTGAGAGAGGGGCGAGCTTGGTAGCCTGGTGTGCTGAATACGATGGTGGGGGAGGATGCCGGACAGACCTGGCAGGCCCAAACGCATTGTGAGAGTCTTTTGGGAACGCAAGTCTCCTGTCAGAGAGAGTTTCTTTTTCACACTCCGGAAGAACTTTGAACATGTCACAAAGGAGGTGCTGGACATTGAGTCTGAATGGACCATGTTCCGTGCCTCTCTTGTCGAGCCGGCTGATTGGAGCTGTGGTTAGGTGCTTGTCATGGCGGTAATCCTAGAACCCGCTGGTGGCCACTAGCAGTGCGGGATGCCGTCAAGCTGAAGAAAGAGCTTATCGGGTCCTTTTGGCTCATGGGACTCCAGAGGCAGCGGGCATACCGACAGGCCAAGCGAGACCTCCTCAATCCCACCAACACGTCTTCCTATGAGGAAGCAGTGTCTGGGGAATCTGTGGTGGGCTCTTCTATTTCTGGGGCTGAGGTTGCCAAGGTAGTTAAAAAGCTTCTCTGTGGCAAGGCCGATGAGCTCCGTCCGGTGTTCCTTAAGGCTTTGGATGCTGTGGGGCTGTTTTGGTTGACAAGACTCTGCAACATCGCGTGGACATCAGGGGCGGTGCCTCTGGATTGGCAGACCGGGGTGGTTGTTCCTCTCTTTAAGAAGGGGGACCGGAGGGTGTGTTCCAACTATTGTAGATCACACTCCTCAGCCTTCCCGGTAAGGTCTATTCATGTGTACTGGAGAGGAGGAACCTCGGATCCAGGACGAACAGTGTGGTTTTTGTCCTGGTCGTGGAACAGTAGACCAGATCTATACTCTCGTCAGGGTCCTTGAGTGTGCATGGGAGTTTGCCCAACCAGTCTACATGTGCTTTGTGGACTTGGAGAAGACATTTGACCGTGCCCCCCCCCCCCCGGTAAATCCTGTGGGGAGTGCACAGAGAGTATGGGGTATCGGCATGTCTGATTGTGGCGGGTGTCTCCCTGTATGATCAGTGTCAGAGCTTGGTCACCGATTCTGTTCATAACTTTTATGGACAGAATTTGTAGGCGCAGTCATGGCGTTGAGGATCCCCTCAACGCCATGACTGCGCTTGGTTTGGTGGCTGCAGGATTAGGTCTCTGCTTTTTGCAGATGATGTGGTCCTGATGGCTTCAACTGGCCAGGATCTTCAGCTCTCATTGATCGGTTCGCAGCCGAGTGTGAAGCGACTGGGATGAGAATCAGCACCTCCAAGTCCGAGTCCATGGTTGGAAAGGGTGGAGAGCCATCTCCAGGTTGGAAAAGAGATCTTGCCCCAAGTGAAGGAGTTCAAGTACCTAGGAGTCTTGTTCACGAGTGAGGATAGAGTGGATCGTGAGATCCACAGGCGGATCGGTGCAGCGTCTTCAGTAATGAGAACGCTATATCGATCCGTTGTGGTGAAGAAGGAGCTGAGCCAGAAGGAAAAGCTCTCAATTTACCGGTCGATCTACGTTCCCATCCTCACCTATGGTCATGAGCTTTGGGTTATGACCGAAAGGACAAGGTCACGGGTAAAAGCGGCCGAAATGAGTTTCCTCCGCCGGGTGGTGGGTCTCTCCCTTAGAGATAGGGTGACTAGCTCTGTCATCCGGGAGGAACTCAGAGTAAAGCCAGATGAGGTGGTTCGGGCTTTTGCTCAGGATGCCACCCGAACGGTGTTTAGGGCAAGTCCGACCGGCAGGAGGCCATGGGGAAGACCTATGACACATTGGAAAGACTATGTCTCTCCCGGCTGGCCTGGGAACGCCTCGGGATCCCCCGAGAAGAGCTGGACGAAGTGGCTGGGGAGAGGGAAGTCTGGGCTTCTCTGCTTAGGCTGCTGCCCCCTCAACCCGACCTCGGATAAGCGGAAGAAAATCGATGGATTTAGTACGACAGGTATACTGTCATATTGAGTGTGAAAGTATACTGTCATAAAACCCAATTTTTGTATTTGCAAACCTGATTCTAGCAAAACTCACATATATACAATATTACAGGCAATTTTGGACATAATGCACGTTTGGTTTTGGAGTTATGTTTATATAACTTTAATATATAGTATGACAGCTATACTGTTATAATGAGTAAAAAAACTAACGTGTGTCTGTCATAAAACCCAATTTTTGTATTTGCAAACCTTACAAAAAAAACTGATCCACATGTTTTCAATATTATAGGTAATTTTAGACATTTTGCATGTTTGGTTTAGGAATTATGTTGGAATACATTTTTATTGCTTTTTTCGCACTATCCCAGGTTTTTAAGAACATTACTGTCATATTGAGTAAAAAAAAAGTTTTGTGTTTGCAAGCCTTAAAAAAGCAATGTTTCGAGTTATTTCAGGCATTATTAGCCATTTTTATGTGAAGTTTAGGAGTTATGTTTAAATAACTGTCTTATTGAGTGTGACTCTGTCATAGTGAGTAAAACCTAACTTTTGTATTTGCAAACCTTACAAAAACTACTGATTCTAGTAAAACTCACATTGATACACTATTACAGGCATGTATAGACATCTTGCATGTTTGGTTTTGGAGTTATGTTTATATAACCTGCTTTCTGAGCTGCCACCTTTGTGGTTTGCGTGTCCCACTGATCCTAGGAGCTATGTTGTCCGGGGACTTCTATGCCCCCTGGTAGGGTCCCCCAAGACAAACAGGTCCTAGGTGAGGGATCAGACAAAGAGCAGCTCGAAGACCTTTATGAAAAGTACAAATCGAGGACCTAGATTTTTTCATGCCCGGACGCGGGTCACCGTGGCTCCCCTGTGGAGCAAGGCCCAGAGGTGGGGCACGATGGCGAGCGACTGGTGCCCATGGGGCCCAGCTCAAAGAGGCAACGTGGGATGGGATTTGCGGCCTCATGTTTTGGACACTCGGGTGAAGAGAGGGGCGAGCTTTCTACCGATCACCACCTGGTGAGCTGGCTCTGATGGTGGGGGAGGATGCCGGACAGACCTGGCAGGCCCAAACGCATTGTGAGGGTCTGCTGGGAACATCTAGCAGAGTCTCCTATCAGAGAGAGTTTCAATTTCCACCTCCGGAAGAACTTTGAACATGTCACAAGGGAGGTGCTGGACATTGAGTCTGAGTGGACCATGTTCCGTGCCTCTCTTGTCGAGCCGGCTGATTGGAGCTTTGGCCGCAAGGTGTTTGGTGCCTGTCGTGGCGGTAATCCTAGAACCCGCTGGTGGCCACCAGCCGTGAGGGATGCCGTCAAGCTGAAGAAAGAGCCTATCTGGTCCTTTTGGCTCATGGGACTCCAGAGGCAGCGGGCATACCGACAGGCCAAGCGAGACCTCCTCAATCCCACCAACACGTCTTCCTATAAGGAAGCACTGCCTGGGGAATCTGTGGTGGGCTTTCCTATTTCTGGGGCTGAGGTTGCCAAGGTAGTTAAAAAGCTCCTCGGTGGCAAGGCCCGGGGGGTGGATGAGCTCCGTCCGGGGTTCCTTAAGGCTATTTTGATTTGAGTTTCCTCCGCCGGGTGGCGGGTCTCTCCCTTAGAGATAGGGTGAGAAGCTCTGTCATCCGGGAGGAACTCAGAGTAAAGCCGCTGCTCCTCCACTTTGAGAGGAGCCAGATGAGGTGGTTCGGGCATCTGCTCAGGATGCCACCCGTACACCTCCCCAGGGAGGTGTTTAGGGCAAGTCCGACCGGCAGGAGGCCACGGGGAAGACCCAGGACACATTGGAAAGAATATGTCTCCCGGCTGGCCTGGGAACGCCTCGGGATCCCCCGAGAAGAGATGGACAAAGTTGCTGGGGAAAGGGAAGTCTTGGCTTCTCTGCTTAGGCTGCTGCCCCCGCAACCCGACCTCGGATAAGCGGAAGAAAATGGATGGATTTAGTATGACAGTTATACTGTCATATTGAGTACAAAAACTAACTTTTGTCTTTCCAAACCTTACACAATATATTGTTTCTAGTAAAACTCACAAAGATACATATCTCCAGGCATTATTAGCCATTTTGCATGTGTGGTTTAGGAGTTATGTTTAAATAACTGTCAGATTGAGTATTACAGTATACTGTCATAGTGAGTAAAACCCATATTTTGTATTTGCAAACCTTACAAAAACAATTAAATCTAGTTAAACTCACATGGATACAGTATTACAGACATTTTTAGACATAATGCATGTTTGGTTTTGGAGTTATGTTTATATAACTTTCATAATTAGTATGACAGTTGTACTGTCATAGTGAATAAAAAAAAACTAACTTGTGTCTTTGCAAACCTTACAAATATATTTTTTCTTGTAAAACTAACAACGATACATTTATCCATGCATTATTAGCCATTTCGCATGTGTTGTTTAGGAGTTATGTTTAAATAACTGTCATATTGAGTGTGACAATATACTGTCATAAAACCCAATTTTAGTATTTGCAAACCTGATTCTAGTAAAACTTTCATATATACAATATTACAGGCAATTTTTGACATAATGCATGTTTGGTTTTGGAGTTATGTTTATATAACTTTCATATATAGTATGACAGCTATACTGTTATATTGAGTCTGTCATAAAACCCAATTTTTGTATTTGCAAACCTTACAAAAACAACTGATTCTAGTAAAACTCACATGGATTCAATATTACAGGCATTTTTAGACATTTTGTTATGTTGGAATACATTTTTATTGCTTTTTTCGCATTATCTCAGGATTTTAAGAACATTACTGTCATATTGAGTAAAAAAATACTTTTTGTGTTTGCAAGCCTTAAAAAAGCATATTTTTTGAGTAAAACTCACAAGAATGCAATATTTCAGGCATTGTTAGTCATTTTTCATGTGTAGTTTAAGAGTTATGTTTAAATAATTGTCATATTGAGTGTGGCAGTTAAACTGTCATTTTGAGTTTAAAAAACAACTAACTTGTGTCTTTGCAAACCTTACAAAAAGTTCTATTAACACTTACAAAAATACATTTCTATAAGCATTATTAGACATTTTTCATGTATTTTAGGAGTTATGTTTAAAAAACTGTCATATTGAGTGTGGCAGTTATACTGTCATTATGTGTAAAACCTAATTTTTGTATTTGCAAACCTTACAAAAACAACTGATTCTAGTAAAACTCACATAGATTCAATATTACAGGCATTTTTACACATTTTAAATGTTTGGTTTAGGAGTTGTGTTTCAATACATTGTTATTGCTTTTTTCGCATTATCTCAGAATTCTAATAACAGTACTTTCATATTGAGTAAAAAACTACTTTTTGTTTTTGCAAAACTTACAAAATATTTTTTTTCCAGTAAAACTCACAAAGATACATTTCTCCAGGCAATATTAGCCATTTTGCATGTGTGTTTAGGAGTTATGTTTAGATAACTGTCATATTGAGTGTGAAAGTATACTGTCATAGTGAGTCAAACCCAATTTTTGTATTTGCAAACCTTTCAAAAACAACTGATTCTAGTAATACTCACATAGATACAATATTACAGGCATTTTTAGACATGACGCATGTTTGGTTTTTGAGTTATGTTTATATAACTTTTATATTTAGTATGATTGTTATACTGTCATTTTGAATTAAAAAAAAAAACAGCTTGTGTCTTTGCAAACTTTACAAAAGATAATTTTTCTAGTAAAACTAACAAAGATACATGTCTCCAGGCATTATTAGCCATTTTGCATGTGTTGTTTAGGAGTTATGTTTAAATAAATTTGTATTGCTTTTTTCGCATTATTTCATGTTTCTTAGAACATTATAGTCATATTGAGTAAAAAACTACTTTTTGTGTTTGCAAGATTTAAAAAAGCACATGTTTCGAGTAAAAATCCCAAGGATACATTATTTCAGGCATTAGTAGCCATTTTTCGTGTGTGGTTTGGAGTTATGTTTAAATAACTGTCATATTGAGTGTGACAGTATACTGTCATAGTGAGTAAAACCTAATTAATGTATTTGCAAAACTTACAAGAACAACTGATTCTCGTAAAATTCACATGGTTTCAATATTACAGGCATGTTTAGACATGTTGCATGTTTGGTTTAGGAATTATGTTGGAATACATTTGTATTGCTTTTTTCGCAATATATCTGGGGCCGTACTTATCAAGCTTCTTAGAATTACTCCTAAGAAGTCTGCTAAGAGTTGACTTAAGAGTAAATAAATTATTCGCTGAAAGCTGCACTTAAAAGTTAGTTATCAAGCGTCTTACTCACACTTTCAGCGAAGTGTAGGACTGAATCTTAAGTGTCACACTCAGAGCTGAATTACGACATTACTATGTGCCGTAAACGGAATTTTAGGTGACGTAATTTCTGTGTCCATAGAAATGACCAATCACGGAAGGGAATCCGTTGTCTAAGAATAAAGAAATATCTTGGAAATATTTAAGTGGACAATGGGAGTGTATATTTTGACAATAAACTACAAAATAATACAAAACAAACTAGTCCCCGCCGGCACTCACGCTACCGCTCCCTCTCTTCTATCGCCCACACACTCACTGACGTCACTCACCTCACGGCCACACACATACGCTACTGTCATAACATTTTCTTTCCAATTCATTAATTAGGCAACTAATTTGAAACTGGTGTGGGTGGCTCTATATATACTAGCCCACTGCAGACACATGCAGAAATCAACAAAAAAGTATTAAATCTGTGACAAAAATAATATCTGCTCCGTCTAAACGATACCGTTTGATCAGCTGCTCGTCATCAAAAAAAAAAAAAAACATTGTTCCGTTCCCTGAACGTTCGCGCACGTCTCTCTCGCCTCAGTGCCATCCCCTGCTGGCAACTCCTAACCACTTAAGACACCTCTGAAGGTCTCTTAAATATCGTGGAGAGTAGGAGTGATTCTTAGACTTAAGAAAGTTGATAAAAAGCTTTTCTTCTTAAGTTTGAAAGTAGGACTAAATTTCGCAAATTCTCAGGACTTAAGTGTAAAATGGCACTCTAAGAAGCTTGATAAGTACGGCCCCAGGATTTTAAGAACATTACTCTCATATTGATTAAAAAAATATTTTTTGTGTTTGCAAGCCTTAAAAAAGCATATGTTTCGAGTAAAACTCACAAGAATGCATTATTTCAGGCATTGTTAGTCATTTTTCATGTGTAGTTTAAGAGTTATGTTTAAATAATTGTCATATTAAGTGTGGCAGTTATATTGTCATATTGAGTAAAAAAAACTAACTTGTATCTTTGCAAACTTTACAAAAGAAAATGTTTCCAGTAACACTCACAAAGATACATTTCTTCACGCATGATTAGACATGTTTCATGTATCGTTAGGAGTTATAATTAAAAAACTGTCATATTGACTGTGGCAGTCATACTGTCATTATGTGTAAAACCTAATTTTTGTATTTGCAAACCTTACAAAAACAACTGATTCTAGTAATATTCACATGGATTCAATGTTACAGGCATTTTTATACATTTTACATGTTTGGTTTAAACGTTGTGTTGGAATACATTTGTATTGCTTTTTTCGCATTCCAATTACATTCCTTTCATTTTGAGTAAAAACCTAATTTTTGTTTTTGCAAACCTTACAAACTCACATAGATACAATATTGCAGGCATTTTTCGACATGACACATGTTTGGTTTTGGAGTTATGTTTATATAACTTTCTATTTAGTACGACTGTTATACTGTCATATTGAATTAAAAAAAAACTAGCTTGTGTCTTTGCAAACTTTTCAAAAGATCATTTTTCTATTAAAATTAACAAAGAGACATGTCTGCAGGCATTATTAGTCATTTTTCATGTGTTGTTTAGGAGTTATGTTTAAATACATTTTTATTGCTTTTTTCGCATTATCTCAGGATTCTAAGAACATTAGTCATATTGCGTAAAAAACTACTTTTTGTGTTTGCAAGCCTAAAAAAGCATATATTACGAGTAAAACTCTTAAGGATGCATTATTTAAGGCATTATTAGCCATTTTTTATGTGTGGTTTAGGAGTTATGTTTAAATAACTGTCAAATTGAGTGTGACAGTATACTGTCATTGTGAGTAAAACGTAATTGATGTATTTGCAAACCTAAAAAACAACTCATTCTAGTAAAACTCACATGGATTCATTATTACAGGCATTTTTAGACATTTTGCATGTTTGGTTTAAGAATTATGATGGAATACATTTGTATTGCTTTTTTCGTATTATCTCAGGTTTTTAAGAACATTACTGTCATATTAAGTAAAATAATACTTTTAGTGTTTGCAAGCCTAAAAAAGCATACTTTTTGAGTAAAACTCCTAAGGATGCATTATTTCAGGCATTATTAGCCATTTTTTATGTTTGGTTTAGGAGTTGTTTAAATAACTGTCATATTGACTAAAAAAAAACTAGCTTGTGTCTTTGCAAACTTTACAAAAGACAATTTTTCTAGTAAAACTACATGTACATATACATGTCTCTAGGCATAATTAGCCATTTTGCATTTGTTTAGGAGTTATGTTTAAAAACATTTGTATTGCTTTTTTCGCATTATCTCAGGATTCTAATTACATTACTTTCATGTTGAGTAAAAAACGACTTTGTTTTTCAAACCTTACAAACTTACATAGATATATTACAGGCATTTTTAGACATGACGCATGTTTGGTTTTGGAGTTATGTTTATATAACTTTCATAATAAGCGACTTTGGGTATTTAGAAAAGCGCTATATAAATCCCAGGTATTATTATTATTATAATTAGTATGACTGTTATAATGTGATATTGTATAAAAAAAAACTAGCTTGTGTCTTTGCAAACTTTACAAAAGATCATTTTTCTAGTAAAACTAACAAAGATACATGTCTCCAGGCATTATTAGCCATTTTGCATGGGTTTTTTAGGAGTTATGTTTAAATACATTTTTATTGCTTTTTTTGCATTATCTCAGGATTTTAAGAACATTAGTCATATGGAGTAAAAAACTACTTTGTGTTTGCAAGATTTAAAAAAGAATATGTTTCGAGTAAAAAAGTGCATTATTTCAGGCAGTATTAGCTATTTTTCATGTGTGGTTTTGGAGTCATGTTTAAATAACTGTCATATTGAGTGTGGCAAGAGAGTTAAGTCCTAAGCTTATGTCAAAATTAATTGATTTATGACCCGTGACTAATTGATTTATGACCCGTGAAGGTCAAAGGTCAAAGGTCAAGTTCACGGTCAAAGGTCAAGTTTAAGGTCAAGTTCAAGGTCAAATGTCACGGTGTTAAATTATTTATGACCCTAGGGGTCAAGTTCAAGGTCAAATTTCACCCGGAAGCGGTTAAGACCGGAACCGGAAGCTAAAACCGGAACCGGAAGCGGCTAAAACCGGAACCGGAAGTAGCTAATATCGGAAGCAGCTAAACCGGAAGTAGCTAAAACAGGAAGTAGCTAAAACAGGAAGTGGCTAAAACAGGAAGTAGCTAAAACCGGAAGTGGCTAAAAACGGATGTTGTTAAGACAGGAATTTTGAACATGAATGGGTGTATTGTTGACGTGTGAGAAGCATGTGGTTGGGGGTAACAAAGGAGGAGGGGTGTACGCGGATGCATTTGACGAGTAAAGACTTTGTGAGTACGCTACGGAAACTCGATTTAGCCATGATTAACGAAACTCCGGTGACCATCTATAAAAAATAGCGAGTCGAAAACTTACCTCGACGCCCCGCAGAAAAGCAGGATTTTTTTTAATCGTACGTCTTTTCCCTGGAGACTTTCAACTCTGAATGCGGGGTGTTTACACCGGTTGTGGTCGTCCCCATCGTGGCATGGCGCGAGTGTATGCGGGAAATGAAGGACGAGATAGACAACTTGTTTTGAAGCGGTCGGAATTGGAAAAGCATGCTGACGTTGAAAATAAAATTGTCCTTTGAGGACACACCCCCGCTTCAGTTTCGAACAATCCCCTTTGATTCTAACACAGAGACCAATCCATAACAGATCTCCCGCTTTTTTGGATTGGTAAAGAAAATGCCAAACAAGTAGACGCGTAAAGACCTGCCTTATAGCACAGACAGACAAACTCGAACCATCCGTGAACATGACTAATCACCACTTCCACTTCCATCACGAACCAATAAATTTAGATTGGGGTATGTTGTTTCTCTATGGGCAAAAATGTTAATGTCTCTTGTTTTTACGTTAGCATTTCAGCTTGCATGCTGGAACCAGTCATTCCGGGCAGTTATCAATAATTTTCATTTAAAAAGGTAATACTAACCGTTTTAATATGGTTATCAATTATACCCTTTATTGTTACATCCCTAGTGCCAACTAACAATAAAGATGGCAACTTTGTTTAGAAATATTTATTCATACCGTAAATGTGATGTTCATTACGTTGTCACATGAATACTAATTACTCTTAAAGTTTTGTCCATTTTATAGCAATTAAAAGTGCTGATAAAAAAAACTAGTAATCAATGTTTTGAGGACGGTCAAAATAGCGGCAATAAATACAAACAACACCAAAGCTTTCTTGATGTGTTAAGAAATGTAGACAAAATTAGCCGGCAGACTTTGACTAAAAGTTTTTTTTTTTTTTTTTTTTGACTCAACAGTACATGTCATAGCTTCAGGAATCCATCAGGAATACAAAACACATTAACGTCTTACAAACAACACGTGTTTTGCCTCTAACAATAAACGTTCTAAAACCTTTACAAATTAAAACATGCAAAGAAAAACATATTTTAAAACTCATTGTTGTTGTTTTTTATGGGCAAAAAATGTTAATGTCTCTTGTTTTCACGTTAGCATTTCAGCTCGCGTGCTGGAACCAGTTATTCCGTACAGTTATCAATAATTTTCATTTAAAATGGTAATACCAAAATATATATTTTAAATTAAAAACATTGCATAATGCATTTAACAAAAATAGAATAAGTATTATTCTATTATGCAAAATAATACAACTTTAGATTTTACATCCAACTTTAGTTTCAGGGTGCTACACCCTCCCCCACTAAAAAAAATATATGTTCCTATACACCTGTCTGTTCAACTCAAACTTTTTCACAACCCATGAATGACTTACCAACACACAACACAATTACACTCACATCCCATTGACTACACTTTGACTACACAGCATGGCCACAGTATAAATAAACACATATTTGTCACTGCGTTTGGTGTAATGTCCTTATTCACGGTTCGTTGGTAGGCCTCCCACTTAAGTCACATATAGCAATCTACTAGTTCACCATACTTAATGTGTATTCACATTATACATGCTTTCAGTGTAGTTCAGCAAAGTCCATCACTTGTCACTCAAACCTGGTGACAGTCTTTTTTTTTCACTCATCACCTTCAGTGTAGTCTCTGACATAGTCTTTTGTAAGGCTTTACACATAAAGACTGGTAATAATTTAAGTATTGTGTGAAGTACTCAATCATTACAGAACAGATTTACCAAACATGAACTATGTCACTCTAGAGTCAAACTTTTTGGGGGTTACTATACAACAAACACATCACCTTTGGACTAATGCATTACTAGGTTGTCCTAATCTAGCATATGAAACGATATGTCTTGGTCGGCGTGTTCTTGTAGAACGTCTCATTCTCTCGGCATGTTCCCTGTCCTCTGAGGATGTGGAATCTGCTGAAGACAGGACACTATCTTCATCCTGAAGCTCTGGTGCTGAGATGTCAAGGTCCATGTCTTGGTCTTTGCTCCCTTGCATGTCCTTGGTCCCGTCATCTCGTGTTCGCTGTCCTTGCTGAATGGCATCGTCTCCATCTTGTCGCCGACTCCTGTTGTCGAGTTCCTCTGTTTCAGGTTCCACTGTGGAGTGGTTCTCTTCCACAGGCTTGAAGACTAGTGCGTGTGGATTTAGGGGAGTGTCCTGAGACTGCCTTGGGATCCACAAGTTATACTCATCCTCACTTGAGCTCTCTGCATCTCTAGGGATTTCACGCACCTTTGTGTTGGGTCTGCTTTTCTTCTCTGGCTTTCCAAAATGTTTGTTGGTTGGGCCATCGATGAGGTAAGGACAGGGTAGCAGAAGATTATGGTGAATAACTCTTTCTCTTCCTTCTCCATCTAGCAGTCGAACCACATACACTGGACTTTCAGTGCCTTTGCGTTCTTTGACGATGTGAACCTTGTCCTCCCAATACGCACAACTCTTCCCTGGTCCTCCTCTTCGTGATAAGTTCTGGATGAGTACGTGGTCACCAGGTTGAAGAACAGAACTCCACGCTCTCTGGTTATAGTACTTCCGTCCTCTTTTACCGGATTTTCTCAGGTTTTCCTGGGCGATGTTATAGGCTTCTTGCATTGACACTTTCCATTTGTCAGCATAGGCTGCATGAGATTGAGATTGTGGTGGTTCCCTCGGGAACATGAGGTCAATTGGCAAAGTTGGTTGTTTCCCAAAGAGCAAGAAGAACGGGGTAAACCCTGTGGCTTCATTGACGGTGGAATTGTAAGCATGAACCACTTTATTCAAGTAGTCCTTCCAGTTGGGTTTCTGGGTCTCCTCCAGTGTCCATAGCATGCCAAGTAATGTTCTGTTAAAGCGTTCTGCTGGGTTGGACTGCGGGTGATACGGCGTTGTTCTTGAGTGCTGTATCCCACTGTACTTTTGCAACTTTTTGAATAGCTCATTCTCAAATTATTTTCCTTGGTCATGATGGATCTTTCCAGGAAATCCGAATCTCAAGACAAAGTCATCAAAGATCTTGCGTGCCGCTGTTTTGCCTGACTTGTTTGGTGTGGCGTAGGCCTGGGCAAATTTAGTGAAATGATCGATTACCACTAAAATATACTGCACTCCACCTTTGCTTCTCTCCAAATGCAAATAATCGATTGAAATCATTTCGAATGGAGCGGTCGTTGTTATACTTTGCAAGGGTGTCTTTGTTTTTCTGTTTGGTTTCTTCTGCTTTAAGCAGCGACAGACTCTTGTCACATAGTGCTCCATTTCTTGTCTCATTTTCGGCCAAAAGAATCTTGTTCTGGCCAAGTGGACCATCCTATCAGCACCTAAATGTCCCATTTCCTCATGTAGCTGCTGATAAATCAATGGCTTCAAACTTTCAGGAATGACAAGTTGCGTGTAGGAGGCACTCTTTCGTCGCAGCAGACCATCCTGGTCAAGGTAAAGACGAGTCCACTCTCTCAGTAGAGCTTTCACCGGACTTGTTTCCTTCATCTTGTCCTTGTATCGCAAATGTTCCCTTTGCTGCTTCAAAGTGATCACTCTGCTTATGACGTCATCTTTGTTCTGATCTGTTCGGATACGCTCAGTTGGTATTGAGGAAATGACTGTGTCGGTGGACGACAACTCCTGCAGCACGTCTACTATACAGGTTATGGCTGAGATCCATTCTCTCTCACTTTTGCCACAGACTTGGAGTGCTTCTCCCACGGCTGCAATGTCTTCTGGTCCATATTCCTCAGTGCATCCTTCTATGATCTCCTCCATTGCAGTCGATTGGCGAGATAGAAAGTCGGCATCACGGTTGGCGCTCCCTGGTCTGTATTTAAGAGTGAACCTAAAATCAGCCAATTCTGACACCCAGCGATGTCCTACTGCATTCAACTTTGCGGTCCTCATGACGTATGTCAGGGGGTTGTTATCGCTATAGACTGTAAAGTGTGGAGCGTGGAAGAGGTAGTCTCGGAACCGCTCAGTCACCGCCCATTTGAGACAGAGGAATTCCAGTTTTCCTGAGTGGAGTCTGTAATTCTTCTCTGTTGGGGTGAGTGTGCGCGATCCATAGCCAATCACTCTAAGTGCTGTTCCTTGACGTTGGTACAATACTGCCCCAAGACCATGTTCAGATGCATCAACATGTAGGACAAATGGCTTCTCTAGATCTGGATAGGCCATTATTGGGGGATCAGATAACATGTCTATCAGCTTTTCCATAGCTAGTTGATGTTGCGCTGTCCTGTCCACTGGCTGAGATGGAGGGAGCTGGGTTGAACGACTACATTTCCCTTTCTGCATTGATCTCTTTTCAGTTTTTGGATGGGCAAGCAACTCGTACAAGGGTTGTCTATCCTTGAGAAATTGGCAATGAAAGACCTGTAGTAGCCCAGGAAGCTGACTAGTGATCTCACTTCTCGCACTGTCTTGGGTTGTTTTCTTTTCAGGTTTTGGATGACCTCCACCTCTTTTGGATTCATACAGTACCCCTCCTTATAAATGACACGTCCCACATAGCACACTTCTTTCTTAAACAAATCACATTTCTTTGGTCTGAGATAGATGACACAACTTTTCTGTCTTTGAAGTACTTTCCTTACGTTTTCCACATGTTGATCAAAGTCCTTGCTGAACACCAGAATGTCGTCAAGGTAAGGCACACACATTTCATCCCTCAGGTCTCCTAGGCAACCCTCCATGTACCGCTGAAAGGCGGCGGGTGCATTTGTCAGCCCAAATGGGATCTGAAGCCATTCTTATAACCCCCAGGGTGTAATAAAGGCAGTGCACGATCGGCTATCTTCACTGACAAACCCCTGGTGGTATGCCTTCCCTTGGTCGAGCACCGTGAACCATGAATTTCCCCCAAGATTTTCTAAGATCTCTTCAATTCGTGGAATTGGGTGTCTATCAGGGTGTGTTTTGGCATTCAGTTGTCTGTAATCAATGCAGAGTCTGATAGAAGCATCCTTTTTCGTCACGATGACAACTGGCGATGAGTAGGAAGAAGTTGACTTCTGTATCCAGCATCCAAGCAAGTCTTGGATATGTTTCTTTACTTCCTGATACAGAGGCCGGGGGATGGCATTGTAAGTCTTTGTGACTGGGATGTCATCCTTCAATCGAATAGTCATCTGCAGCTCCAGAATGCATCCTGTGTCCCAATCATCTTGAGCGAACACCTCACTCTCTTCCCTCAGCATCTGTCTCACTTTCCGCTGTTGTTCTGATGTTAGGTGTGAGAGGTAAACTGGTGGGTCCCAGGTTTGTTCTTTGGGTTGATGTGTGTCACACTCCTTCACAGTTGTCTCTTTCTTCTGCTCAACTTGCTCAATGTTCTTAAGGTCATCTACAGCATATAACCAACCAAGCACGGTTCTGTTTTGTAGTCTGATGTTGTCATCTGTATTGTTTTCAACGACTACAGTTACTACAGATTTGTCATCTGGTAGCTTAATTATTTGTTGCTTCACCTGGAGTGCAGCTGGCCATGGTGCAATTTCATTCGGTTCCAAAAGTGCATATTCTGTCCTGAGTATGTTCTTATTCAGTTTTCCACAGGCTATCGTCAGCATCTCGTGTTTTGGTATGACGACATCTTGCCTCCCGACCCGAGCCACTTGACTGTCTGAACTGCCTGTTTTCTTTTTCAGGATTGAATACACAGCTTTGGCCTTTCTGTGACCAACGTCCAATGCTGATTGAAGACTGTGTATGAATTTGCTAGCTATTTTGTGGGTGGAGCTGTTCATTGGTGCTAACTCTTCAATAACAGTAAAACCTATTATTGGTTTGGCGAGTGGCTGGCTGCTTACTAGTAAAGGGATTGTTAATTCGCTTCCTGGATCGTCAGGCAGGCTAAATTTGACCCCTATCCAACCTTCATATGGGATCTTTGTGCCATTTGCGGCGCAGAGGTCAAGGCTACCTTCATCTAATAGTTCATGCACTGGTCGAATTTCGGCATCACGAAAATGCATTCTTTTCCATTCCATATCAACTATTGATACTTGCGACCATGTGTCCCATAGCACTGTTGTGGATACACCGCCAAGTTCACACTGAATGAGGCTTCTTGTCCCACTAGTTTTGCCGTTCTCTCCTGCTTGCGCGACCATGATCCCTCGCTCGCTGTAATTGGTGCATGCTTTAGCTTAACATCACAGACTTCCATTTTACTTGAATTAGCATGATATATTTTTCCTTTTCGACAGCCAACAGCCCAATGTTCACTGCTTCCACACTTGTAACAATGCGTACATTTACCCTCTGGATTTGATTTTTGGCATTCACGACATTTGAATTGTTTCCGTTTTGCACTATTTGAGTCATCTTGCTTTGGTTTAGCCCCAATATTCTCTTCTTTTGGCTTCATTAGACCAAGAGAGGCAACATGTGTAGTAAGGTTTTGCAAGGCTTTGCAGATTACCTTCTTACTAGCTTCAAGTTTGTCTATTATTGGATTTGGCTTTGACGTGTGACTTTTGTCTTTCTTTGGAGCACACACCTGCACGTCATCACCATCTTCATCTTCCTGAACCATTGCCACTTTAATGCCTTTAAGCCTAGTCACAGCTGAGAGTTTGTTTCACGTTTCTAACTCCACACTGTAGGCCGCACTCATCTTGTCAAGCAGTACTTCATCTGACACAGATGGGTCCTGTAGGTAGGTTTTATGTCTGTGCGTACAGCATCATCACTTAAGCCAGTCAGCAATGTTTGAAGGAATTGTGTCTGTACAAGTTCTGGGTTATACTTTAGGCCAATCTTTGCTCTCTCAGATGTAAGAAGGACTTTCTGTCTAAGATCCATGGCATGGATGAGGAAGTTAATCGGGGTTTCTTTAGGCTCTTGGAACATTCGTGTCAGCATATGAAATAGCTCTGTGGCGTCTTTCTCAACAAAATGCATCCTTAAAACTTGTCTTAATAAGTTCAGTGTTAGTTCTGGTCTGCTTTCCAGGTAACTTCTTATTTTGACATCAGGCCCAATTGATTGAATCACTGCCTCCACAATTTCACCTTCATCATAACCTTTTTTCAATCCACGTTGAATTTGTCTTTCGAGACTAGTGTAATTTAATTTGTCCTTTTGCCCTGCATCACCTATTTGTCCAATGATCCTAAAGTCTTTTCTATACATTGGGTGCAAATTCAATTGAGATCGGTTATTGACATGCTTTTTTCTGTGTATGGTACACTACTATGTGACGTTGTTGGCACTGTTGGACTTGTAGTACCATCGGCTGCCGATAGAGGGCGCTCCAAGACCACATTTGACTGCTCAGGAGTTTCAGGCTCCGCTGGTGCGCCCGCTGGTGCGTCGCTGCCGTCAGTCTTTCTCTGGATGTTATCGATGAAATCATTTGTAGCCAAAAGTATTGACAAACCTCCATCTTCTAAACTTGTCATCTCCTCACTTTCCAAGTAATTCAGAATCTCTCTCCTTAGTAAGCGACATGACAATTGCACTTCTTCCGCAAGTCCTAATTTCAACTCTTCACTTATTAATTTGAGATGACGTACTGATAATGTGACAAGTTTCTTTTCGATTTCGGTCAGTAGTGATTCCCACTCAACATCCATGTTCAGACTGTGTTGGTATTTACTCACAAATTGCTGGTCTTGTTTGGTAGACTTTCTCCTTTCCTTTCGGCGGGTGAACGTTGTTCGCTGATCATTAACGAGCTTGATTTCGGTAGTTCACTGCACTTGCACTGTTTCCATCAAAACTTATTTCCACGGGGATAACTTCGCCTGACCGGGTGGAAACACCAAAATTATGTTGCACCCTTAAAATGACCAAACGTTGTCTCTTCGGTGCAATATTTATTCAAGAAGCCCACGGTTCATATTACAGGCATTTTCTGATATCCCCCCTTTTTCCCGCTCACTGTTTCACTTCCTGTTTTCTTCTCGAGCATGCGCATTACACATATAACCTCGGAAATGACGCAGCTCCCCTTCCAATACTCATAACGAATCATACATGGAGATGAATATGACAAATGAAAAACATTGCATATTGCATTTAACAAAAATAGAATAAATATTATTCTATTATGCAAAATAATACAACTTTAGATTTGACATCCAACTCTAGTTTCAGGGTGCTACAGTAACATGTAAACTGAGATATTTGCATTTTCTCCCCCCTTCAATCCGCCAAATGCCTTCATCACATTGTCATAATTTAAGCTGACACCATATTTCTCCGCAGTTTCATAAGCTCCTCATCTTCATCTTGAACTTGCTGAATGTCATCGTCTCGTCACTCTGCATCACATAAACAGTGAACGGCTTAAACTTGTCAGGTAAGCCTTTCATAAACATTGATATCAGTAATCCATCGTTCAAAGTCTCATCTGCATTTCTTAATGAAGTAATTGCAGCTTCGCGAAGATAATATGGTCAGTAACACTCTTGTCAGCTCCTTGTCATCCAAAACTTGGATCAACTAAGCGTAGGCTTCCTCATTTTTCTCTATGTTTTCTTAATCATCTTTGTCTTGCGGCTTTGAGGCCCAGCAAATGTATGTTCCTCAGAAACTGTGTTTCCCACAACCGGTATTCTTTTCATCTCTATCGAAGCATAATTTGTTCCATCGACTTCAGATTCTCCTCCTGAGTTCATAACCTGTTGGTTGTGTCATCTTAAAAGGGTAAAATAACCATGTAGCTATTTTCTTCAGGACAATAACCGTTGCTTAACCAGAACTCAACTGTTTTTATTTCCACATGTGCGCAAAAAAACAATATACATGTACTTAAGTTGTACGGAATACCGGTACTAGTATAGTATCACGGTACTAATGAATCAAAAACAGTACTATACTCTGTTTGAAAAGTACCGGTTCTGTCTGTCTGTGTTGGCCCTGCGATGAGTTGGTGACTTGTCCAGGGTGTACCCCGCCTACTGCCCGAATGCAGCTGAGATAGGCTCCAGCACCCTCCACGACCCCGAAAGGGACACGCAGTAAAAATGGACGGATGGATGGATGGCTGGGTTCCCAATTTTTTTTTTTTTTTTTTTTTAACGGGCATGACGGCGCGCCGTCACGTCGTGACATTGCTGGTTTTACGAGCAGAGGAGCATGTTCCGCAGCGCACAATCACAGAGTACTTACAAGCAGACAAGGTGTGTAGACAGAACAGGGAGAATGGACGCATTTTGGCCTAAAAACTGACGATAAAGGTGAAGCTATAATACTGAAACGCCCTCAGGAAGAGGTGCTTTAAGACATGTGTAGCTAGCTAGCAGCAAACATCCATCCGGAGACTGCAGTGTTTTAGCTACTTCTAAACCACTAATCCCGCATCCATGGCGACGAATAAAGTAAGTTTCTTACAAGTGTCATTGCTGCAGGACGAGGAATAGCTAAACATGCTTCACTACACACCGTAGGAGGATACTATAGCTCACCGGCGTCCCCGCTAACAGCAAGCTAGCCATGTCCCCCTCCCGCCCTCCCATGACTCTTGTTCATTTTTTTGTGTTGGGACATCTGGGATCTGTCCGTAAGGGGGGGGGCTCTGTCATGTCTGTGTTGATCATGTGTTTGTTTGGCCATGTTTTGCTTGGTTTTTGGACACCTTTTTAGTTCTTGTTTTCACTCCCTTGCTTTGTCACCATAGTAACCATTAGTTTCACCTGGTTCACATCCTCATGTCATGCACCTGTCTCACGTTTTCACATTTTGAGTCACGCACCTGCTGTCACTACTTAAGCTCCAAGTTGCCAGGCTGTCTTCCTGGCAACATCACCTTCTCTTCACTTGATAACTTTTACCCATGCTTCTGTAGTAGAATTTCTGACCTTTTGACCTATGTTTCTTGTCTTTTAAGAATGTCCGCTCATTTTCAATACTCTTGTATTTTGTGCCATTGAATGGACCAGTTGTGGGACAAAAGTGAATATTGAGTCGTGCCAACCTGTCTACAGAATTCGAGTTGTTATGGAACAGATAGGAAAAGCAAAACAAGACATTGACGCATTTGATAAGGAACGATGACGCACAACAGACATATAAATGAATGGCAGAAGACCGGAACTCGGGGGTGATTTTGGCTTGTGTGTGTCTTGTTGGCTCCGGAGTAACTTGTGGTTTGTCTGCACGACCAACTCAATTCAACCTGCACTTCTGATAATGGGTAAATAAATTTGTTGTACTAAACTACTTTTGTTGCCTGCTTAAGCTTCGGACAATCCACTACACAAATTGGCGTCACGAATTGGATTGGGTCAAGTTTGAGCGTGTTGAGGTTTTATTTAATCGATATGATCAATCCGGTACAAGGATAAAGGAACGTAATGATTTAGATTGACAATTGCAGTGGTTGGCAGAAGCAACCCCAACCTCAAAGGAGGGTGCCAATTCAGTAATTAAATGTTTTGTGAATGATCTAATATCCCGACATGGTTTCCCCAAAAAGATTAGGTCAAACAACGGCACCTATTTTAAGAAAACAGGTTAATCTTCTTCAGTCACAAGATCAGCACTTCTCAGGACCAGCAGCTTCCTAGGAAGGTGGAAAGACCATGAGACCAAAATGGTAAGTTTGCAAAATGTAGAATTTGTGTGCCAGTTCCTCTGTGCAGATTTGAGGATGAAAGCAGCCACTCCAGATTCCCTTGCACTCGCTAAGAGGGGCACGGTCAAAGCCGATCCAGGACCAACACCCGATACCTGACTGGAAGGAACCGAGAGGAGAGACAACACCTTGCCAGCGATGACGAGAACAACTAAGGTTGCCAGCCAATATGTCCACCGGGACTCCAGCAGCTGTGGAAAGAAGTGTCGGGAGTGCCGAAGCAGCGAGGAGGCCTGAAGCAAGCCGAGGGCCTGGACCAAAGCCCCACGCCCCATACTCTGCCCCAGCCTTCCCCAAAGCCCCCACAGCTCCAACTCTACCTGAGTTTTCCCCAATTTCGGCCAGCACGCACCGGCCACTGAACAGTCTGCCCAATGGACTGAACCACACCCCAAAGAGAGACAGACTGTTGGAGTGGATCTCTTTCTTCACAAAGGCAGCCGAAAGCCCAACGAGGTGTCGGCAGGCCACCAGCCTGAGGCACCACCGAGCCATCTATACGAGCACTAATCAAACATGGACTCATACGAAATTCAGTTGTGTGTTCAAAATCAATTGATAATTAACAATATTGGTAACTACATTCATTGCAAATGCCGGGAAAAATATTTTTGAAAATGTCTTACAGTCATAAGTCTATATACATTCATCTATTTATGTTCAATGATGTTCATGATCAAAGTATTTGTTTTTCCTTTACTAAATCAAAGGGTAGGCCACTAATTGTGTTCTGTGAGATGGTTTTACTGCAGGCTGGTAACAGCGATCGCTCTGAAGGAGGGTCATAGACGGAATTTTTGCCTCGTATAAAAACATTGAGGTTTTTGCCTCTATCTGCGGTAGAGATTTAAGTTAGTGGTCTATATCAGAAATTGTTTTGGTCCAGGGTCTTAAGACCCTGGAAGGCGGGTATGTAGTAGAATTTCTGACCTTTTGACCTATGTTTCTTGTCTTTTAAGAATGTCCGCTCATTTTCAATACTCTTGTATTTTGTGCCATTGAATGGACCAGTTGTGGGACAAAAGTGAATATTGAGTCGTGCCAACCTGTCTACAGAATTCGAGTTGTTATGGAACAGATAGGAAAAGCAAAACAAGACATTGACGCATTTGATAAGGAACGATGACGCACAACAGACATATAAATGAATGGCAGAAGACCGGAACTCGGGGGTGATTTTGGCTTGTGTGTGTCTTGTTGGCTCCGGAGTAACTTGTGGTTTGTCTGCACGACCAACTCAATTCAACCTGCACTTCTGATAATGGGTAAATAAATTTGTTGTACTAAACTACTTTTGTTGCCTGCTTAAGCTTCGGACAATCCACTACACTTCCATAGTCCATGCTGATCTTTCCATGCCAAGTAAGTGTAGTAGAATTTCTGACCTTTGACCTATATTGTATGTCTAATGGGAATGTACGCTCATTTGATTTCTTTCCTATTATGTGCCAGTGGGACAAAAGTGAATGTTAAGTCGTGCCAACCTGTCTACAGAATGTGTTGACTGTCTAAAGGATTTGAGTTGTTATGGAACAGATAGGGAAAAGATAAAAGACATTGACGCACTCGATAAGGAACGATGACGCACAAAAGACATATAAAAAATGGCAGAAGACCGGAACTAGAGCGTGATTTTGGCTTGTGTGTGTCTTGTGTGCTCTGGAGTACATTGTGTCTGCTTGCACGGACAACTTAATTCAACCTGCACTTCTGATAATGGGTAAATAAATTTGTTGTACTAAACTACTTTTGTTGCCTGCTTAAGCTTCGGACAATCCACTACACAAGTTTTTGTTTATTAATGCCCCAGTTAGTGTTTTTGTTTCATTGTTCATAGTTTCTGCCTTTGTGCAAGTTTTGTGTTTATAGCCAAGTTTTGTACTTCCGCCCTTGTGCGCGCCTTTTGTTTTCATAGTCAAGTTTTTACCTCCGCTGTGAGCGCTTTTTGTTTATACCTTTTTTGAGCCTTTTTGAGTTTAAATATTAAACATGTCCTCACCTGCACGCCATGTCCGGTCCAATTCATTTGCACCACGGGAGAACAAACCACGCCAGAGACCAAGTCGTGACAGATGTTGCCAGCAAAAAAGTTCTCCCGCAAGATTGGACGAAGGAAAGTGGGAGGTCCTGCGCGCCATGGAAGCCGAGACGCTTTGCTATTCCCCCATGGAGCGCAAGGATCTCATGTGGGGTCCGACCGGCAAACTGGTGCCGATCAGCTCCGTTTGGCCCGGGGACGTTGGCGCGTCATCCCTGTCCCGGAAGCGCCGCTCCAGACCGAGGACGTCAGGGAAGGTGAGCGGACAGCACGCGGCGATCCCGCAAGCTCCTCCCCCTTCAGGCGGAAGCAGGCTGCTGCCAGCCCCGCTGCTCCAGGGTGACGTCACGCCATCACCAGAGGATGACATCACAGCTCAAGATTTTTTTTCTCTGAACTCTTTTACTTTTGATCAGCCGCCCTCAACAAAGGACTCTGTTTCTATGATCAAACATTATCAGAACATGATTTTGGACATTAGAGCATATCAGTCGTAGCCATCTGAATTTCATGCCGCGCCCCCCAGGACTCAAGCCACGTCCAAGTCACACAATTTTTTTTTTTCACCCACTCAATCCCAGGTAGAAAAAATACTTTTTGGACAGTTTGGGGGGGAGGATTCAGCCCCCCACCTGACCACCCTCCACCCACCCAGAGAAACGGTTCCAGACCGCAGGGAGCGCGTCTGGTATCCGCTCCTTGAGGGGGGGGGGGGCTAGGGCTGGGAATTGTTCAGGTGGGGTGGCTCAGCATCGCCACGCCAAGCCGCAACTTCCGGTTCGGCCACCACCACCAGTCTTTCGTCCTGCCAAGCCACAGCCTCCGGTCCGGCCGCCACCACCGGTCTTTCGGCCGGCTAAGTCGCAACTTCCGGTTCGGCCACCACCACCAGTCTTTCAACCTGCCAGGCCGCAACCCCCAGCTAGGCCACCTCCACCTGCGCCACGTCAAATTCCACCACGCCAAGTTCCACGGCAGGCTCCAGTACCCCCACCACGCCAAGCACCACGCCAAGCTCCGGTAACTGCTCCACGACGCCATGTTCCGCCCGTGGCTGCCCCACGACGCCAAGTCCCGCCCGTGGCTGCCCCACTACGCCAAGATCCGCCCGTGGCTGCCCCACGACGCCAAGTGCCGCCCGTGGCTGCCCCATGCCGCCAAGTGCCGCCCGTGGCAGCCCCACGCCCCCAAGTGCCGCCCGTGGCAGCCCCACACCGCCAAGACCCCCCATACCAAGACCAAGACACCCAAAGCCAAGACCAAAGCCAAGACCAAGAACCGCCATGCCAAGACCAAGACCCTCCAAGTGACCAAGACCCTCCAAGTGACCAAGACCCTCCATGCCAAGACCAAGACCAACCGTGCCAAGACCAAGACCAACCATGCCAAGACCAAGACCAGCCATGCCAAGACCAAGACCCTCCAAGTGACCAAGACCAAGACCCTCCAAGTGACCAAGACCAACCATGCCAAGACCAAGACCAACCATGGCCATGCCAAGCTTCGCCACGCCAAGCTTCGCCGCACGACCTGCCACGCCAAGCTTCGCCTCGCCACGCCACGACCCATCACGCCAAGCTTCGCCGCCTGCCACGACGACGACAACGCCCCCACCTCCTCGTCGGCCAAGGATGTGGCCATTCCATGGGCGTCCGCCACGCCAGGTACGCCGACCTCCTCGTCGGCCATGGATGTGGCCCTTCCCGGGTCGCCCACTTCGTCAGGTACAGCGGCGGTCTACGCGTCGCCGCCACCTGATCCTGCCCCAGTGGATTCGGGGACACGTGGTCTGGCGACCCACCGCCATGTCCCCCTCCCGCCCTCCCATGACTCTTGTTCATTTTTTTGTGTTGGGACATCTGGGATCTGTCCGTAAGGGGGGGGGGCTCTGTCATGTCTGTGTTGATCATGTGTTTGTTTGGCCATGTTTTGCTTGGTTTTTAGACACCTTTTTAGTTCTTGTTTTCACTCCCTTGCTTTGTCACCATAGTAACCATTAGTTTCACCTGGTTCACATCCTCATGTCATGCACCTGTCTCACGTTTTCACATTTTGAGTCACGCACCTGCTGTCACTACTTAAGCTCCAAGTTGCCAGGCTGTCTTCCTGGCAACATCACCTTCTCTTCACTTGATAACTTTTACCCATGCTTCCATAGTCCATGCTGATCTTTCCATGCCAAGCAAGTTTTTGTTTATTAATGCCCCAGTTAGTGTTTTTGTTTCATTGTTCATAGTTTCTGCCTTTGTGCAAGTTTTGTGTTCATAGCCAAGTTTTGTACTTCCGCCCTTGTGCGCGCCTTTTGTTTTCATAGTCAAGTTTTTACCTCCGCTGTGAGCGCTTTTTGTTTATACCTTTTTTGAGCCTTTTTGAGTTTAAATATTAAACATGTCCTCACCTGCACGCCATGTCCGGTCCAATTCATTTGCACCACGGGAGAACAAACCACGCCAGAGACCAAGTCGTGACAGCCTCATTGTGACGCGTATGCCTCTTTGTTGCCCCTAGCAGAGCAGAGGAAGTACTGCATGAATGACCACTCCTCCAGTCAGACTGAATAGGTCACAATTTTTGGGTAGAGTTTGATGGGCAGACTTAGCTGACTAGAAAAAAAAATTGTGTATGATGCCCTGGCTCAAAAGTCTCAGGAACATTACACAGTCCTTAAGCATGATACACATATAGGAAATCTAAAAAGAGTATGCAGCTCTTCATGTAATTTAAAACTGTTTATCGTGACTTTGCTCTTAAGTGGGATACAAGGAAATCTGTATACCGACCTGTTTCTATTCTCAGTTCCATTTCGAAATTAATGGAAAAAATAGTATATGAACAGGTCGATAGTTACCTTGCCACCAATAAACTCATGTACAAATTCCAATCCAGCTTCAGAACTAACCAATCCGCTGACACATGCCTTCTCTATCTGACCGACCACATCAAACATGAGGTGGACGCGGGCAAATACTGTGGCATGGTTAACGGCCTTTAAAACCTTTAACCACACTATACTGTTGGATAACCTCAGAGCAATCGGATTTGACAAAACCTCATCGAGCTGGATGCAATCTTACTTGGAGGGGAGGGAACAGGTGGTAGAGGTGAACGGCATCGTGTCCCCCGCCCCCCTCTCAGTAAGCTGTGGAGTCCCCCAAGGCAGTATATTAAGGCCTTTACTGTTCCTAGTATACATAAACGACTTGTCATCAGCATGCGACTGTGAATTGGTCTTGTTTGCGGATGACTCTGCCCTGCAGGTATCAGACAAGGACAAGTCACAGGTGGAGAAAATCCTCAGTGCTGAACTCTGTAGAACTTGCACCTGGCTCGCTGACAATAAACTATCCATACACTTGGGTAAAACGGAATCCATCCTGTTTGGGTCCCACATCAACCTTAAGAAAGTCAATGACTTCACTATAAAAGTGGGTGACATTGTTATCACCAGGAAAGATGAGGTCACCTACCTAGGCTCTATTCTAGAGGCTAATCTTTCCTGTGATAAAATGGCAACCAAGGTAATCAAAAAGGTCAACCAACGAACGAGATTTCTCTATAGAATTTCCTCTCTCGTCAACAAAAGCACCATGAGTATTCTAGCGGGAACTCTCGTTCAACCCTTTTTCGATTACGCATGCACCTCCTGGTACCCTAACACCTCCAAAACCCTCAAATCTAAACTCCAAACATCCCAGAACAAGCTAGTCAGATTACTTCTAGACCTCCAGCCCAGATCGCACCTTACTCCTACCCACTTTTTCAAAGTGGGCTGGCTCAGGGTGGAGGACAGAGTAAAACAACTTACACTGAGCCTAGTCTATAAAATCCGCTACACCTCCCTGATACCGAAGTACATGTCAAACTACTTCCTTAACGTAAATGACCGCCATAACCACAACACCAGGGGGAGCTCCACTAACCACGTTAAACCCAGATTCCGATCTAAAAAAGGTCTTAACTCATTCTCTTTCTATGCCACATCAATGTGGAATGCGCTCCCAACAGGTATAAAAGAAAGAGCATCTCCATCCTCCTTCAAAACCTCCAGGCAACTTCAACTCTAAACTAACACCCTCCCCGGATTGTTAATAATCAAATGTAAATAATCAAATGTAGATACTTTTTCTCATGCTTTCTGATCTCTCCCTCTATCTCTCCATGTCCACTACTTGCTGTACATATCCTACCAAGTCAGACCTACACTGTTTCAATGTCCATTTCTCTGTTCTCAATTGTTGATGACTGAAGTGATGATAACAACCAAAGCTAACCCACCCCCCCCGCCCCCCCCCCTCCACATCCCACACCCCGGATTGTAAATAATGTAAATAATTCAATGTATATACCCTGATGATTATCTTGTGTGTTGACTGTATTATGATGATAGTATATGTCTGATAGTATATATCTGTATCATGAATCAACTTAAGTGGACCCCGACTTAAACAAGTTGAAAAACTTATTCGGGTGTTACCATTTAGTGCTCAATTGTACAGAATATGTACTTCACTGTGCAAGTCTCAATCAATCAATCAATCAATCAAAATCTAAAATATTGAGGCAGACTGCAATGGGTCACTTTTCAGGTTCGGCAACAGTGTGTTTTAAGGCAGAGAAAAGCAGGCAGGCAGGCCCAGTTGAGTTCAGGAATGTCACTGTGTTACAGGGTGGTGTAGAGCGAGGGACGTAACCAAACAGAGGAGGGACAAAGAGTAGGAGAGGGAGAGAGAGTCATAAATGCAATAATTAGAGCTTAGGTAGAAATAAGCAAAGCACTCTGGTCTCACTGACTGCCGGTGTATCTTAACAACAGGAAATAATTGAGAAGACTGAAGCACTGAGTTTTTGTCACGCTACACTTCTACTCATTCCCCGGATTTGTTGAAATGTTGTATTTATTTAGAAGAAGCAACAATTTCTCAGAATGGATCTGCTCCTGGATTTTGGCTGATTAGGGTGGATTATTTTTCATCTAGTTTCTTAATTAATTTTTCGACAACAATTGAAAAAAAAGATTGTGATACATTTACCATGTCTGTGGCTGCCCTGTTTAGGGGCAAGTGGGGGACAAAATCCCAGGAAAGCCCTGTCAAGCATCCAAACAATGTGGTTCTACCCATCCATGTTGAGGACTATAATGATGATGAAGATGACTCCAAGGTAGGCCTGAGCAGAGAGCCTATTCGCAGGAACTCACGCTTTTACCGTTCAATGAGGAAGAAGAGGATGGCCTCATCTGAACACTCTGAAAGTAAGAAAACTACAGTACATATAAATATTCAAACACTTTAAACTTAAAGTAAAGATAAACAGACAATACCTGAGTTGCCAGTAGCCACAATCATATTAGCTCTTTTTACTTCACTTCTACCTAAGTTGTCGCATTGTGTTGCTCCGTATTACTACTAAATGAGAAGTTACAGTAGATGCAGGCCCTACGAAAAGAGAAACAAAGGCTTGGCAGGTGTTTCAGTGCAGTTCTGCAAAACTGCAACCTGAGAAACCTGTTGTGTTGAAATAACACAATTGTCTGAGTAATGACTAAAGGATTCTCATCAAACTCTGACCTCATCATATGGAGCAAAATAATTAAGAGTGAATTAGTAACCTGATTTGTACTAATAGACACATTGATAAATAACATACTGTAAAGGCTTATTTATTGTTAAAAGAAACCATTGTTCACCATAGGAATTATCCATTTTCATTGACCACACCAAAGTGTGGGGCTTGGACTTTGCACAGCGTCTACAACAGGCCTTCAATGAGTTAGACAAGTGTGATTACCTAATACATAACTAGACAGGCCTAGAATTAAAAAGGCAGTGCATGTCATAAAGCACTGAAGACTGTCAGAAAGGGATCTATCCATATAGTGGATAATTCTGCATCGAATTCATTAAAATGAAATGATTTCCAGTCTTTTCATTTTTATGTATATTGTCATTTGTATGTATACTGTCACAGGCATGTGACAGTAGACTATTATCAAAATAATAAAATAAGTATCCTTTTTAACATCATTGTCAGTTATATGCATATTTTCTATGGTCATTTTTTGGGGGACCATGGTGTTTTGCTACTGTAATGTTGCTAAGTACATTACGAAGGAATATTTGGGCCAAATGTAAATACTGCAAGACATTCCATACAGAAAGAAAGCGGCTGCTGGTCTCAGGCTGTTGGGTTTATGTTTCTCTGGGAATTTTTGTGAAACGTTTGTGAAAATTGTGATTTACAATGTATCAAGATGCAGAGGTGGGTAGAGTAGCCAGAAATTGTACTCAAGTAAGAGTACTGTTACTTTAGAGATTTATTACTCAAGTAAAAGTAAGGAGTAGTCACCCAAATATTTACTTGAGTAAAAGTAAAAAGTATGTTGTGAAAAAACTACTCAAGTACTAAGTAACTGATGAGTAACATACACACACATATCATATCATATATATATATATATATATATATATATATATATATATATATATATATATATATATATATATATATATATATATATATATATATATATATACACACACACATTTATATATATATATGTGCATATATATACACATATATATATATATATATATATATATATATATATATATATATATATATATATATATATATATATATATATATATATATATATATATATATATATATATATATATATATGTATTTATATATATGTATATACATACATACATTGATATATACAGTATATCATTTATATTTATTTATTTTGCCGTTTTTGTTTCATGTTTAAGGCGTTTTAATGAATATACATGCATGTTTAACATATAGATTCCTTTCTTTCATGAAGACAAGAATATAAGTTGGTGTATTACCTGATTCTGATGACTTGCATTGATTGGAATCAGACAGTAGTGCTGATAACGTCCACGTTTTCAAATGGAGGAGAAAAAAAGTTCCTCCTTTCTTTCTAATACCACATGAAAGTGGTTGGTTTTTGGCATCTTATTTGTCCAGCTTCCATATTCGTTTTTATACACTTTACAAGAAATACATTGGCGGCAAACTCCGTAGCTTGCTAGCTTGTTTGCGCTGGCTTTCGGAGACTCTTATTTTGTACGCGCAGGCACGATGGAGCGGCACTTTTATTGTGAAGACAGGAACTGTGCAGTCAGTCTTTAGGCTTTTGACGGGATGTACGGTTGAAATAAAAGTGTCTTTTTTCCTTCACAATTTTCATTGATTGATTGAAACTTTTATTAGTAGATTGCACAGTACAGTACATATTCCGTACAATTGACCACTAAATGGTAACACCCCAATAAGTTTTTAACTTGTTTAAGTCAGGTCATGTGACCGCCTGGCTCTGTTTGATTGGTCCAACGTCACCAGTGACTGCATCTGATTGGTGGAACGGAGTGAAACGTCACCAGTGACTGTATTTGGTGAAACGCAGGCACTTTCAAGGTCTGTCTGACAGACCAAAACAAACAAAGCATGCATTAACAGATCGATAAAAATTAGTAGCGAGTAGCGAGCTGAATGTAGATAAAAGTAGCGGAGTAAAAGTAGCGTTTCTTCTCTATAAATATACTTAAGTAAAAGTAAAAGTATGTTGCATTAAAACTATTCTTAGAAGTACAATTTATCCCAAAAGTTACTCAAGTAGATGTAACGGAGTAAATGTAGCGCGTTACTACCCACCTCTGTCAAGATGTAAGACTTCATTTATAACGTTGCAACTTTGTTCTCATACTTTTTTCACTCATCTATTCTCTCATAGTATGACTTTATTTTTTTTAACTAACTTTCTTCTCAAGTTGTTCTGTGCCAACCCCCATTGTGACCAAGCAAAACATACACAGTGAAAGGTGTTTTAGGGCTGATGCCAAACGGAATTATGCCATCCAACAATGTTACGGATGTGGCTCTGCTGATCACTTTCCTTATGATCAGTCATGCCCAGCCTATGAAGGTAAATGCAAAACATGTGGGAAGATAGGCCACTATTCCAGAGTGTGAAAATCCTCTGCTAAATCAGTCAATGAAGTGAGTTTGCCTGAAGTGACCGTCCTCAGTATTGGCAAGAAGACTGATGTGCAAGGAAAACTAATTGGAACTTTCACTCTGGCTACATCACCTACAAGTACACATACAAGTGACATGTTAGTTGACACAGGATCTGCTGTTTCAATACTACCTGAAAAACTGTACTCCCCCTTCGTACTCAGGCTTCTTCCCACCTCCAAAGACATGCACATGGGATAGGTCGATTGGCAACACTACATGGGCCCTAGTGTGTGAATGTGAGTGTGAATGTTGACTATCTGTTGGCCCTGTGATGAGGTGGAGACTTGTCCAGGGTGTACCCCGCCTACCGCCTGAATGCAGCTGGGATAGGCTCCAGCGACCCCGAAAGGGACAAGCGGTAGCAAATGGATCGATGGATGGGTGTTGAATTATTGACCAACTTTTAGAATATGTCATTAAATGTTCCTCAGTACAAATTTCCTTCAAGAAATACGTTGTTCATTAAAATCTCCTATTACTGTTTTATTTATAAACATTTTGGAGTCATGAAGAGGGGTTGGGTATTACAGTTTACAACCTTCATTTGAATTTTTGTAAAGAACTGTTTTGTTGGAGCACTCTCCAGTTTGGAGGATACTCTTCAATTAAGTTGGTGAGATACAAGAATCATGAGTCAACATTTCATTAACCCTGTAAACCTAATCCTTAAGTTAACAATAACTGTCATTAAAAAGAGAAACGCCTAAAAGTGCCCTGCATACGTGCGTGCGTGCGTGTGTGTGTTTGTGTGGGGAGTGCGTGGGTGCGTGAGAATGTGTGTGTGAGTGTGCGTCTATGTGCGTGTGGGAGCTGTGGATGCGCGCGTGTGTGTGTGTGTGTGTGTGTGTGTGTGTGTGTGTGTGTGTGTGTGTGTGTGTGTGTGTGTGTGTGTGTGTGTGTGTGTGTGTGTGTGTGTGTGTGGAGGGGGGCGTGGGTGTGTGTGTGTGTGTGTGTGTGTGTGTATTTTATTTTTTTGCATACGATACAATCTAATGCATCACATATTTCAAGTTGTTTCATTACAGCATGTCCGAAAAGGAGAAGAAGCTGAGCTTATTAAATCCTACCCCTTTTCATGTAATTGCAATTTTATCCCATTTCCTTTTTCTCTGTTTGTAAGAGAACAGTGAATAAATAAATAATACATGAATAATATACTGTAGTAAGTAAACAAATATTAAATACATAAATAATCGTTATCTCAATAGAAAAAAAAATAGTTCAACATGTTCATAATTGTTCTTCTTTGTACTTTGTGAACACCTGTAGTTTGAACAGTCTCACAAGCCAGTTTCCTCCTGAGACCCTTACTTAGTTAACACAGGCAGAATGATTTTAAAGACTGTCATTGATGGCTATACAAACAAACATTCATTGATTGATTGAGAATGGAACAGCACTTTTATTGTGCAGACAGCAACTGTGCGGTCACTCTTTACATGTTTGGCTGCAAGTGTTTGGGTGAGAGACTCTGTCAAATAAAAAGTGTTTCTGGCGTACCCTGTCTGTTGTTTTCTTTTCATACTTAACTCACAGCAGCCAGCGCTAATCTCACAAGACCCTCGCTTGCCGTGTGTGTCAATCAAGTGACTAATGTGATGTCGGAGTGAAGATTGATGATAGGTCATGTCTCATTTTAAATGGGTCACATTATGATTATTTTCTACGTGTCAAACACTTCCTTGTGGAAGGTGTATATCTTCTGCCAGGCCGTACTCATCCAGGCCGTACTCATATCTGTAACAGGTCTCCAAGGTGAACAGCCTTTTGTGGAAGTCCATCCATCCATCTTCTTCCGCTTATCCGAGGTCGCGTCACGGGGGCAGCAGCCCAAGCAGGGAAGCCCAGAATTCCCTCTCCCCAGCCATTTCGTCCAGCTCCTGTCGAGGGATCCCGAGGCGTTCCCAGGCCAGCCGGGAGACAGAGTCTTCCCAACGTGTCCTGGGTCTTCCCCTTGGCCTCCTACCGGTGGGACGTGCCCTAAACACCTCACTAGGAAAGCGTTCGGGTGGCATCCTGACCAGATGCCCGAACCACCTCATCTGGCTCCTCTCAATGTGGAGGAGCAGCGGCTTTACTTTGAGCTCCTCCCGGATGACAAAGCTTCTCACTCTATCTCTAAAGGAGAGCCCTGCCACCCGACGGAGGAAACTCATTATGGCCGCTTATACCCGGGATCTTGTCTTTTTGTTCTTAACCCAAAGCTCATGACCACAGGTGAGGATGGGAACGTAGATCGACCGGTAAATTGAGAGCTTTGCCTTCCGGCTCAGCTCCTTCTTCATCACGACGGATCGAAACAGCATCCGCATTACCGAAGACCGATCCGCCTGTCCATCTACGATCCATCCTTCCCTCACTCATGAACAAGACTCCGAGGTACTTGAACTCCTCCACTTGGGGCAGGGTCTCCTCCCCAACCCGGAGATGCCACTCCACCCTTTTCCGGGCGAGAACCATGGCCTCGGACTTGGAGGTGCTGATTCTCATCCCAGTCGCTTCACACTCGGCTGCGAACCGATCCAGTGAGAACTGAAGATCCTGGTCAGATGAAACCATCAGGACTAGATCATCTGCAAAAAGCAGAGACTTAATCCTGCAGCCACCAAACCTGATCCCCTCAATGCCCTGACTGCGCCGAGAAATTATGTCCATAAAAGTTGTGAACAGAATCTGTGACAACCGGCAGCCTTGGCCGAGTCCAACCCTCACTGGAAACGGGTCCGACTTACTGCCGGCAATGCGGACCAAGCTCTGACACTGATCGTACAGGGAGCAGATCGCCACAATCAGACAGTCCATACTCTCTGAGCACTTCCCACAGGACTTCCTGAGGGACACGGTCGAATGCCTTCTCCAAGTCCACAAAGCAAATTCCCATGCATCCTCAAGGACCCTGCCGAAAGTATAGAGCTGGTCCACAGTTCCACGACCAGGACAAAAACCACACTGTTCCTCCTGAATCCGAGGTTCCACCATCCGACGTAGCCTCCTCTCCTATACACCTGAATAGACCTTGCCGGGAAGGCTGAGGAGTGTGATCCACGATAGTTGGAACACACCCTCCGGTTCCCCTTCTTAAAGAGCGGAACCACCGCCCCGGTCTGCCAATCCAGAGGTACTGCCACCAATGTCCATGCGATGTTGCATAGTCTTGTCAACCAAGACAGCCCCACAGCATCCCAAGCCTTAAGGAACTCCGGGCGGATCTTATCACCCCCGGCCTTACCACTGAGGAGTTTTTTAACTACCTCGGCAACCTCAACCCCAGAAAGAGGAGAGCCCACCACAGATTCCCCAGGCACTGCTTCCTCATAGGAAGACGTGTTGGTGGGATTGAGGAGGTCTTCAAAGTATTCCCTCCACCGATCCACAACATCCACAGTCGGGGTCAGCAGAACACCATCCTCACCATACATGGTGTTGACAGTGCACTGCTTCCCCTTCCTGAGGCAGCAGATGGTGGTCCAGAATCGCTTCGAAGCCGTCCGGAAGACGTTTTCCCTGGCTTCCCCGAACTCTCCTATGAGCCAAAAGAACCCGATAGGACTGTAAGCTTGACGGCATCTCTCACCCAGCGGGTTCTAGGATTACCGCCACGACAGGCACCAACTACCTTGCGGCCACTGCTCCAATCAGCCGCCTCGACAATAGAGGTGCGGAACATAGTCCACTTGCACTCAATGTCCAGCACATCCCTCGTGACATGATCAAAGTTCTTCCTGAGGTGGGAATTGAAACTCTCTCTGACAGGAGATTCTGGTAGATGTTCCCAGCAGACCCTTTCAATGCGTTTGGGCCTGCCAGGTCTGTCCGGTATTCTACCCCACCATCACAGCCAACTCACCACCAGGTGGTGATCGGTAGAAAGCTCTGCCCCTCTCTTCACCCGAGTGTCCAAAACATGAGGCCACAAATCCGATGACACAACTACAAAGTCGATCATGGAACTGCGGCCTAGGGTGTCCTGTTGCCAAGATATGGACACCCTTATGTTTGAACATGGTGTTTGTTATGGACAGGGGTCCCCAAAAAGTCCAATAACAAAACACCACTCTGGTTCAGATCCGGGCAGCCATTCTTCCCAATCACGCTTCTCCAGGTTTCACTGTCGTTGCCAATATGAGCGTTTAAGTCCCCCAGTAGAACATGGTAATCACCCGGGGGAGCACTCTCCAGTACTCCCACGAGTGAATCCAAAAAGGGCTGGTACTGTGAACTGCTGTTTGGTGCGGTCAGGACTTGTGTGGAAGTGTTTGACCCCCCCCCCCCCCCCCCCCCCCCCCCAAATATGATTTGCCTGAGCGGCTAGGAGACCCAGAGAGTAACAAGCGGTAGAAAATACATTAGAAAGGACAAATAAAAAAATAAAAACTTGAGATTTCCCGCATGCTGGCCCGCAGGCCGTAGTTTGGGGACCCCCATTTCTACACCATTTCATCTATTTATTCTAATTCTTCTTTCTCTTCCACTCCGTTTTTGAGTCGTCCGTAACTCCCACATCGTTCATCGGATTAATCCCGTTTGAACGTCGAAACGTTCAGCGCATTCAGGATATGTGTGTTCTTTCAAGAAAACTTTCCAAAAATTACCGGTTTTACTGTAATTCATAATTTTCCAGTATTTTCCCCCTTTTTTTCTTTAAGCTGCTTTTCCCAAATATTTCAACTAATTTCAAATTTTCCACTGTTAAAGTGAAGTGAAGTGAATTATATTTATATAGCGCTTTTCTCAAGTGACTCAAAGCGCTTTACGTTGTGAAACCCAATATTTAAGTTACATTTAAACCAGTGTTAAAATGTTTGTCTTTGTCAGGCCAATAATGCTATTTGTCTATTAAGGCGGAAATATTCCCAGTTTTTACAGAATTCATCATTTTCCATAATATTGGACAATACAATTGGTACTCAGCCCACCATTCTCACTCAAGGTTGCCTTTTTTCCTCCCTAAAAATAACCTTGAATGCAAGTAAATGTTCACTATCGGAAATAATATGTGTTGTGGTAGAAAAACATTTATTTAGTTTGAAATTAGCAATAAAGAAATACTTTCGATTAAATGCATTTTGGGTAATAATGTATTTTGACCTGTTGCATTATGAGTACACAGTGGCAGTGTTCGTTAGATTTCAATGAGTAATCACTATATATTATATAATTATTGTTTAATAGTCTCTTAAAACTATAAGTTAATGATTGTGTAGTGTGCTTGTGTGAAATACTTAATGAGAAGCTTTACATAGCCAAACAAGTCCGTTCAACTTGGGTTTTAAAGACAAACTGTAAGATTTAAGCATCAACATGTACAACATCCTATATTTGAGGATTTACACTGCTGCAGTCATATAGCTTTTAAATTCAGCTTCAGAAATGATTGGGGCCTTCACACGCAATTCCTTCCGGAATTGCATAAACTCCAGTATGTGTATAGTAAAACCACACCGTTTTTCAATATACAAAACTTTGGCATCTTCCAGTGCCCACAATTTTCATCGGATCAGAACCATTCGGGTACCAAAACATTTGGCTCGGCTGGGAATCATTGGCTTTCTAAAAAAATGTTTCCCGAATACCCCATATTACCCGGAATTCCAGGTTTTCAAGAATCCAAACACCTTTTATTCTTTTGACTACTCCTGCCACATTTTTCATCCAATTTAAATTGTTCCACCATCAGAGCGTTCATCTTAGTTAGGACCTTCAAACTATCCATGTTCATATACAAGAAAAAAATCCCAATTTTTTTTAGTTTTCCCATAACATTTTCAACGGCTGAATTGCTCCCCTTGACAACGAAAGTTGGACAACACTTTGACAGCTAGGAGATCTGCCTCTCAACTCAGTGATTTGAGATCAAACCCTGGAGGGGTTGAAAGCCTCAATCAATTTTAGATAATTTTACAGCAGTAGATTTACAAGTCATATACTTTAATTCCAACCATCCTTCCATTTACTACCGCTTGTCCGTCTCAGGGTCGCAGGGGATCTCAGCTGCATTCGGCCTGAAAGCGGGGTAAACCCTGGATAAGTCGCCACCTCATCGCAGGGCCAACAGATAGACAGACAACATTCACATGAACTGTGAATGGCGATGTGTGTAACAACCTATCCCCAGGTGCATGTCTTTGGAGTGGGGAGGAAGCCGGAGTTCCCGGAGAGAACCCACACAGTCACGGGGAGAAGATGCAAACTCTTTTTTTTTTTTTTTTTTTTTTTTTTTGTCCTGTCCAGCTTCTCAGGCAAATCATATAGTAGATGTAGATGCCCATATCGGCTGTTCAGATTTACTTATTTTTGCCTTATTTGTATTTGGCTTTATTAAATGTATTTATATTATCATTTGGTGCAGCCGGGCCGGAGCAGGAGGGGATAGAAAGAGAAAAAAAGGAAGACAGAAGGGGAAATTGTGGGGACAAGAGGGGTATTAGACAGAGAAACAAAAACAACAACAGCAAACACAACAACAACGACAACAATAAGCAACATCAGCAAATACGACACGTACAAATATGATGGTAAAAGTAATAGCAAATAAGCAGTTAGCGAAAAAATAAAAAATTATACAGAAATGACAATGAGCATTATTACACTAAAAATGGAGCAAATAGCGCTATTGATAATGAACAATACCAATACTTTACCTTTATTATCAACAATACAGTTGTTCAAATGCAACAATACATATACGTAATGATAACTTGAGATATGAAAGAATGCAGAAAAATGGAGGGGAAGAAAGAGAAGCAACCTACATTAACCTTGTAGATTGTTATAGTAACAATAGGTTAAGCTTTGTCAGTGTGCCATGTGGTATACCCAGTTTACCCTAGGTTTGATGAAACATGATTATGTGCATGAGTGTATGTGTGCATATGTACTTGTATGTGTACAGTATGTGTATGTGTGTGTTTGTACAGTGAATGTATATGTACAGTATGTGTATACAGTATGTGTGTTTGTACAGTGAATGTATATGTACAGTATGCGTATTTGTGTTTGTACAGTGAGTGTATATGTACAGTAAGTGTATATGTATGTTTGTACAGTGAATGTATATGTACAGTATGTGTATGTGTATGTTTGTATAATGAATGTGCGTGTGGATGTACAAACTTTGAGTGTGTAAATATGTACTGTATTTGTATATGTATGTGGGAGCGTAGGTACCTATGTATGTGTGTATGTATGTATGTGAGTATATGTGAATTTGTATGTACAATACATTTGACTCCCAGTGTGTGCGGGAGCCAGAGTACGGCCCCAGCCTCCCCGAGAGCCCAACCCACAAACAGTAGGTGTGGTGCCCAGGGAACCAGGGACCACCGCCCCCACGCAGCCAAGCCGGACAGCGACAGGAACCCCAGAAAGAATCGAGAAAGAGCCATCAATCTGTCAATCCTTTCCGTGTCCGGGCCAGGTAAGGTTCCCCGGTTGTGGGCGGCCCACCGCGCCGCCCACAAGGGCCAGCAGCAGGCAGCAGACAGACGCACCCGGCAGAGGACAAGGCACGAGAAAAGCAGGGGACAGCCAGACCCCAAGCCAGCGAGAGACCACACCCCACACGGGCAGAAAGGCGGGACGGCCCGCCCGAGGGGCCCGGAGACCCCCCGTAACCGGACGGGAAGACCGACCCCGCCCCACCGGCAACCGGGCCCCCATGAGCCCACTCCCGGAGAGCGCGGCGAGGCCATCCCCCGGCCACCCCACCCAAGTCGGCCGCCACAGGACTACCCAGCACGGGGCCACGGGAACCACCCACCCCACCCGCAGGGACCCCAACGATGGAGATGGAACAACCAGCAACCGCCCTGCCGAGTCCCCCCTTGAGGTAGGGGGAAAAATAAATAAATAATAATAATATTAATAAAATATATTTTAAAAAATTAAAATAAATAAATAATTAAATATATTTTTTTTAAAAGAATTAAAAGAAGATCACAGACATGCTGACACACTACCCCAACAACTGGCCGACTCGCAGCACCTCGGAATACCCTGCAGCACCAAGCTACCACAGTAGACGCAGGGACTAGACCCAGCAGGCCCCAACCAAGACGGGCACCCGGAAGGGATGGACGGTGGGACCCAGGAGCTCCAGACACGCAGTCCAGATGCAGTAGCCTGAGGCGCCGACCCCCACCTGACAGGCAGGCCCAGAACGTACCCCCAGAAATATACATACATATCTATATACATACACATACACATACACATGTACACGTACACACACATACACATATATACATATACATACACATACATCCACATATATACACATACACATATATATACACACATACATACATACATTCACACACATATACATACATATACACAGTTTGTCAGCCCCAACAACCACAACGCGCGCGCGCTGCCACCAGTCACAACATCAGCCAAACCCCTGCACCAGACCCAGCAGCCACGGGCGCCCACACCACAAACAAACGGCAGCAGAAACATTAGCCGCAATACCCCCAGACAGCCAGCACCACCCAATCAAATCAAAGCGATCAAAAAAAAAACTGCGACCGGCAACCACACGCCAACAGGAACACGGAGACCAGTCAGCGCCAGCCCGTCAGCCAGCCCAAACGCCAATGTCGTAGAATTTCTGACCTTTTGACCTATATTACTTGTCTATTAAGAATGTCCGCTCATTTTCAATTCTCTTCTATTTTGTGCCATTGAATGGACCAGTTGTGGGACAAAGGTGAATATGGAGTTATGCCAACCTGTCTACAGAATGTTTAGATTTTCCAAATATGACTAAGAGATACAAGGTTGTTTTGGAACAGACAAACCAAAACAAAACAATCATGATGCACTAGATAAAAACAGTGACGCACGAGATAAAAAACAGTGACGCACAAGAGACATATAAAAATTGGCAGAAGACCGGAATTCGACAGTGATTTTGGCTTGTGTGTGTCTTGTTTGCTCTGGAGTACATGTGGTCTGTCTGCACGGCCAACTCAATTCAAGCTGCACTTCTGATAATAGGTAAATACATTTGTTGTACTAAACTACTTTTGTTGCCTGTTTAAGCTTCGGACAATCCACTACACAATGATTTAGATTGCAATTGTCAATCTAAATCATTACGTACCTTTATCCTTGTACCGGATTGATCATATCGATTAAATAAAACCTCAACACGCTCAAACTTGACCCAATCCAAACTCACCTCCCCCCTCTGTCCCTCTCACAGGGACAGTGTTAGTCGTAGTAATAGTAATAGTAATAGTAGTAGTAGTATTAGTAGTTTCAGAAACATCCAAGAAAAAGAAAAGGCAGCTGATAGTCAAGTGCAGCAAGAACAGAGGCGGAGGACAGGTCATGTTTGAGGTCACTGTTCGCTTTTGCAATAGTACTTTGATATTTTACAACACCTAGTGAATTATTGTGGCCTCAATAATTCACTAAATAGTTGTATTTAATTTAGTCTATCCATGATGGGACAATGCACAGAAACATTAAGTTCAGAAACAGATATGTTCTGTACCAGATTATATCTAAATAGCTACTTTCCATCTGCATCCCTGGCTACCTAAATTAAAGGGATCCAAAAATCAAGCAATAAAATAATGACACTAATTAATCATAATAAATATATACATTCATAATTAATCAAAAAATAATTATACTGTAGCATGTAATCAAATTTAGGAAAAGTCATAAAATGCCCCTTCATGGACACATTCTTAATATACAATACAACCACACCTTATTTAAATCATCACACAAAGACAATACATGCTCTTTTTTACATCTGTCATCATTCGTAACAACAACCAAGATTTTAACAGCCATACCTCACAATCTACAACAAAAATGCTCTCATGGATAAATATAATACTCATTAAATTGATGTGTCAACATAATGCCCCTCTTAGTGACCGTGTGAGCAGCCTTGATTGCTCCAAAGCCACTTTTTATCTTCAAATTTTCTATTCCTTTTGTTATAACGTGGAGAAGGCTAACATGTTCTGGTCTTCTTTATTTCCTGCTTTATGGATTTAATTATAGTAGCAGTTTCTCGACGTGGTAGGGAAAGTGTTTTCCGTTATTGATTTATTTATCATTCGTTGTTATACGAGCAATAATACAATCCTTATATGTTTTTAGGAAGATAGTGTCCAACCCATATATATATCTCTAGATCGTGAGTCTGATAATGCAGTGAAGATTTTGTTTAACTTTGTTTCATTTGTTAATTCTAAAATTAGTCCATCCTGAATAAATGACAATTATTTGCACTGATTTTGAGGGATTTTTTATTCAGAGTTTGTACAGACTAGATGAAATGTTCATTAAAATTATTACTTATGTCCAGACTGTCTGCGATAGTAGCGCCATTGATATTTAATGTTATAGTGTTGTTTCTTGTTTGCTCTCTTTCCGTAAGTTTGTATCTGGTTTTCCATAACTGTTCTAATGTTCCCTTTTGCAGCTTTGATTAATTCTAAATGAAAGTCAGCCTTAGACTTCCGCATAAACATTGTAACTTTATTCCTCCAAACTTTTAAAATCATACGATCTGTATTTAGACCTGTTTTAATTGCTCTTTTGAGAGCTGAGTCCCGATGTCTTTATTAGAATCCAAATTGTTTTATTAATCCAAGGTATTTTTATTTTAGCACTCTTCTTTCTGGTTTTGTATTAGATGATCTCTTTGATTTTTGTCATCCAATTGTAATTTTAGTAGGGCTGCTTATCATGTGTATCATGTAGAAGCCGTTTATAATACCCTTAAGTTTCTTTCTACGCGTCTTATTTAACCAGTCCAGATTAACGTCCCCCATGACGTTACTTCTTTCATACTATGCTGTTTGAGGATGTCTGAAAATGAATCAAGAAAAATGTCTTTAGAAATACATTTCTGAGGAAAATGTGATTTTAATTTCAACATACTCAAATTGATCTACTTTTAATGTTTTCCCTTTCATAAATCATAATTCCTCCCCCCTTTGTCACTCGATCTGTCTTTTCTGTAATCTTGTCCCCCGGGACTTTAATTAGAACAAAAGGTGTTGTGGGTTTTAACCATGTGTCTGATAGACAAGGTAATCCGGATTAGAGTCTGACAGTAACTGCTGTATTTGTTCAGTATGTTTCCTGTGGTAGAAAGTTTAATAATGCGGACACGTTTGTTACTGAATACTTTCTACAGACTTCTGTCTCTCTGCGACTTTGTGTATGTAATAAGCAACTATAAATATTTGATATGCTTGAATGTTATTTTAGCTCAGCTGTTGTGTAGCTGCTAGCTCCTTGTAGCCTACAGCAGGAATGTCCAAATTGCAGCCCATAGCTATGTTTTTAACAGACAACCGAAATAATTGAAAATGTGGTATTTGCGTATCGGTTCAATCAGCGGCAGCTACGCCCTGTTTTATCATTTGACCTAAATTTTTGGTTTCGTAGGCAGGACAGAGAGCAAAGGAACAATGTGGGTCATTAGTTGTCCATCTTATACCATGTTAATTGTTGAAAGGATAGTTCACATGAGCGGCCATACCTTGAGTCCCACCATATATAAGAGTCAAAAGGCTCCTATTATGAGTCGTCTAATTGGTGATCATACACTTTGGCGGTTTGGGTGGCAGGGCACACGGACACACCTCAGTCAGCCAGTGCTAGGACAGTTGGAGCAGTCCCCGTCCTCCATTCGTTCCTGGGAGGCGTCCCCAGTAGTTGTCAGCTGATGTCGTGCTGTCAGGCAACATCAGGAAGTTCCTTCTGTGCAGTATTGAATGTCAGGGCACAGTTCGTAAGCAGGTCATTAAAAGGTGTGTGCAGGTTGACCACAAAGGAATGCTTCACAGATTGTGTTGAACATTGTCCGTTGACACTTATGTCCAGCAGGGGTCTGTTTGTATCCTGCTGTTCGTCCTGCTGTGGGCGTCCTCTGTCACACCTGTGTTTTTTGTGAGCATGTTCTGGCTACAACTTTGGAGCTTGTCTTGTTCAGAGAAGTTGGCAGTGCCCCGGCTGCATAACAGTTTCCACCCTAGCTTGACCTAGGACAATTCCGTGACTACCACCCAAGTCCGTCTGTATGGTTTTACGTTTTGTTGAGGTTTTTTCCCTCCAGAATTTGGAACTCAAAACATGTACACCCATCGTTTTCATATCCTCTCGGTTAGTTCAATTTTGCATATCACGTTTTAAAATTACAGTCTTAACTATCCCATTAAATGCTAATCAATAACCCTAATTCAAAGATTATACGTACTACTTCATGTGTATTTAAGTACCCTTTTAATTCACTTAAAGATGATCTATAAGTTAATTTAAACTATCATTTGTCTATCAGTAGGCGCGAGCAAGCTGTCATGCTTGCACTCTGACCTCCCGCTGTGCGTGATATTCTCCAAAACAAAAGAATGTTTTTATTCACGTTTCTCCTTATCTTTTCTTTCACACTAGTCACAACATGCACACACACACATTGTTTTGTGCCAGCTGTCCTGTTATCGCAGCACAAACACCTCACAAGGCCACCTCCCAGACGTATGGTGGAATGCAATGTCTAATTAAAAATATAAATTACTCCAAACTAAAAATGTCAGACTGCACTTTAAAGTTACTTTTATTAAATTAATTTCCAAACTAACCACCACCACAGCAATCCTCAATCCTATCCCAATACTCCCATAAATTAAAAGTGTTTCACAACAGTGGTTAAGTAGTTATTTTAAGTAATAGATCTCAATATGTAGAAATTAATAAGACTGAATCTTTACCAGAAAGAGTAACTTGACAGAGTATATGAACTAACTTCTTGAGAATAATAATTAATCATAAATATGTTGGAAGCCACATATTGAACATATTAAAGAAAAATATCCAAATCCATTGCTATTCGGTATAAAGTTAAACACATGCTGAATAAGAAATGTCTGCACATGTTATATTATTCATTTATTTTTCCATATGTAATATTGTTTTGAAGTTTGGGGAAATGTTTATAGAAGAAATATAGACCCAATACTTAAACTTAAAAGGCTCATTTCAATAATACACAAAGCATGGTTATTATGATCATACCAATCCAATTTTTATAAGTCATAATGTGTTAAATGTTCAGATAATTTAATTTTAAAACAATGGCAATTATGTTTCCGAGTAAAGAACAACAGCCTTCCAGTTTGTATTCTTAGCTTGTTTACATTATGAGGAGAAAACTATCATTTACGGGGGATATTGATTTTTGAAATAGGTCAAAAAAATAAATAAATAAATACAAATGTAATTCAGTTCTAGGAGTTAAATGATGTGCCATCCTCAGTGATTAGCTGAACACATGTAGTTTTTTGTTATGGTTTAAGAGACCCTTGAAAAGTAAAGTTTTTTGAACTTTATAAAATATCGTAACAATTACTCCTCTTTGGGGGGGGGGCTAGGATGACAGGGAATGCAAAACAATAACAGTGCAATACTTTTTTATATCATGGTCGTTAATGCCTAGTTTCTCTTATTTTACTGTTCTATTTTTATTCTCCTTGTAATATTTTTCTATTTTGTTTCCATTTATACCCTTATTAGTTACTGTTTACTTTTTACTTCTTCTTCCTGAGGGAACTCTCCTGAAGGAATCAATAACGTTTTATCTGTCTATCTATCTATCTATTACTAACCCGAGCACAATTCATGACGTCATGCTTATCTTGCAGACAGTTGTTTCCATTTAGTTTTATTCTTTACATGTAATTCTACATGCACCAATGTCACATAGAAATTTGCTTTCTTTGTTATTTATTTACATTATTATTTCTGGTTTACTTGCTGTCTGTTTACTTAAGTTCTCATATTTTGGTCTGTCTTCCTTCTGATTAGAATTTGTTTAACGCTTCTCTACGTTTTGTTTTGACTATGGCGCTGAGTGTCGGCGATTCTTATCTGTACTTCCTCAGACTCTATGATTCACAGATGTTTTAGATGTTTTAGAATATAAATTTAAATTTTACTTCATCGTGATTATTCTTGAAATAATTAAAATGTCAATATAATTAAATAATCATTTTACCTTTATTAAATTTAATTCAATTTTATTTAATGTGTTTGCTGTATCATTATTAATTCAAAGCTACAATGTGTTCTAATCTATGATGTGCGTGCATGTGTGTTTGTCTCAACTTCCACACAGGAACTGGATGGATCAGATAAGCAGCAAGGCTGTTCAATACAGTATATTACACACATAATTAATGACTAATGAATTTAACAATGCTTCAATGTCCCAGTCCAAATGTATGTATTGATATTTAAATGTTTATTTATTCATATACAGTATATTTTATTTTTCCTATTATCAAAACCAACCTGTCAGCCTTCTCTTCAGATTGAGTACAGCTGTCCAATATATATATATATATATATATATATATATATATATATATATATATATATATATATATATATATATATATATATATATATATATATATATATATATATATATATATATATATATATTTTTTTTTTTTTTTTTAAACTAGCTCAATGCTAATCTAATCCAATGCTATGCTAACTCAATGCTAACCTATCTTAATGCTAACCTAGCTCAATGCTATGCTAACTCAATGCTAACCTAGCTCAATGCTATCCTAGCTCAATGCTATGCTAACTCAATGCTAACCTAGCTCAATGCTATGCTAACAGTGTCACACCTCTTCGGCCCACGCCTCACGCAGCTGTCAATCACACAGCCTCGTCACACGCACACATCCCTTATCTTAAAATGTCTTCCAGCAGGGCCTCCTTTTTTCTTTTTTTTTTTTTCTTTTTTTTTTTCTTACTGAGTCACATGCACACACATCTTTCCCCAAAAAAGCGGAGCCTTCTTGCAAACCACAGTGTCACACAGTTACAATCACCAGCACAGTTAAAAATAATAGCAACAGACAACTATTTTTCTCATCCAGAAGCACAGCTGTATCATATCAGAACCTTATTAATAAGAACAACATTAATCATTCACTCTTAGATGGACAAATAGTAAAGTTTAAGGAGGGTATTCTGGACTTCCCTGCTTAGGCTGCTGCCCCCGCGATCCAACCTCCGAGAGCGGAATAAGATAATTAAATGGATAGATCATTCACTCATATGTTTTCTGTACATAAACGTTGTCTACTTTCTCACAAGCACACACATTTTAGACAATTTCCCAACTTTTACAGATAGCGGGGCTGTGAGAAAAAGTGTGAAGGGAGGGGAGGGGGGGGGGGTGAAGAAAAAAAAAAAAGGAAGGGGGGGGAATTAAACCAGATAAGAAACCAGGTGCTACACAAAAGTTATTAAATTATGCATATATCTAAATGTACCAACATAAACTGACTCACTCAATACACACACATTTCAGCATTCATCATTATACACACACATTTTTAAATTACAATACCACCCCATGTCCGGACAAACAAATATAAACTAATGCACGCATGCTTTTGTGGAATCGGCCGTCTCATATCACAAAAAACAGGTTCCATCATTGCTCATACAACGGCGATTAACCCGTTTCATTGGAGCAGCACCTGCGTTTCCTCCCTGACCAACACGGAAAAACCTGGCCTAACGCCCAGTAGGACCACGGGGAATCACCCAACAATCCTACAGACTCGTGTCTGGTCAGTCCATACAGTTTCACCAAGTTTCACCAAAGCTCTACCATATGCAGCCCGATCAATACCTGTCTATTTGCAGCAAATTTCCAAATTCGTCGTGACAGCTATCCGCTCAGTTGATCTCCTTTACCGGAGTCAATGAGCGGTCACCTATAAGAGGCTTTTCCCACCGCTGCAGTTTCCACATAAACAGATATGTCGCACCTTCATAGACGTCATCAATTTGTATGGGTCAAATGTCACACCAGTTAGCAAATCTTGCCTATAATTTAGCTGTATCCAACTCTGATTAATCTGATGCACTTGCAGCAAGAAGCATCCTCTGCCAACAACGACAGAGGATGAAGAGGTTAAAAGAAATTTTTCGTCTCACATCGTCTATGCTTCAAAAACACTCCAAACCACCAAAATTCAATCAACAATCCCCTTATGTTAAAAACAAGAAATCACAAGCGTTCAACAAACACACAGACAAATGATCACATATAAAACAACTCAATCCAACCATAATTTACCCCATTCCAGGTTGTTTTTGGAGAACCTGACTAAACCTATCTTTTATCAAAAATAGATTCAGCAATTAGTCTTATCGATCCGGCTCTCTCCAGGCAGAAAATGTTTACACTTTAAAGCAAACTGCTTACCTTGTGATGCGCGCGTGCAACACACTGTCTGCCTGACAGAGAGAGCGGGAGCGGCTGTCGACCTGTAGCTTCTGAGCCATCCTGTTCGTGACGCCAATTTGTGTAGTGGATTGTCCGAAGCTTAAACAGGCAACAAAAGTTGTTTAGTACAACAAATTTATTTACCTATTATCAGAAGTGCAGGTTGAATTGAGTTGGCCGTGCAGACAGACCACATGTACTCCAGAGCAAACAAGACACACACAAGCCAAAATCACTGTCGAGTTCCGGTCTTCTGCCATTTTTTATATGTCTCTTGTGCGTCACTGTTTTTTGTCTCGTGCGTCACTGTTTTTATCTAGTGCGTCATGATTGTTTTGTTTTGGTTTGTCTGTTCCAAAACAACCTTGTATCTCTTAGTCATATTTGGAAAATCTAAACATTCTGTAGACAGGTTGGCATAACTCCATATTCACCTTTGTCCCACAACTGGTCCATTCAATGGCACAAAATAGAAGAGAATTGAAAATGAGCGGACATTCTTAATAGACAAGTAATATAGGTCAAAAGGTCAGAAATTCTACGACACCAACACGCAAACAAGAGACACCCCCCCCCCCCCCACCAAAAGACCCCACCACCCCAACCCAAACCCGCACAAACACACCACCGCCCAAACAACCGAGACACAGCATCCAGACCAGACATGAGAACATGCAAACTCCACACAGATTGAACCCAGGACCCTCTTATTGTGAGGCACACAAACTAACCATGTCCCACCGTTAATTTCTATATTCATAGTATATTTTACCACATTTTAATCTCAGTCATGAATTTATTTATTTTTCCTTTAAATAAGCTTCTTTGTATATTTTTTTTCATAATATCATGTGATATATTTTTTGTGAAGAAAAAACATTGATTTATACCCGAAATTAGCCAAAAATTTTGTTCTGTTACAGCAATGCATTTGTGGGAGCACACAGGTAATTTTTAAACCCAGCTGAAACTATCATGAGCGTCTAACTATCTAGTTCAGTGGTTAGAATGCTTGATTGTCCCACAGAAGCTCCAGGGTTCAATCCCGCCTCGCCCGACAGTATTGATGGAACCATGAAGATTACATTAGTATGTGAACTTTATCATGCTTGCTAATTTTGCTGCAGGTTATTCAGTTTAATGTTATAATGTACATTTTTCAATTGTATTTTTCATATTACATTTCAGGACAGTTTCTGATTTTCAACATTCAACCATTGTTTGCAAGTAAATGTCTTATACAAACAAGTAACATATGTATTTGTAAAAAAAAAAAAATTTGCTTTATCCTCAAAATTAGCTGAAAACGTAATGTGGCAGTATTGACTTCTGGGTACACACATGTAATTTTAAATGGTTGAATCCCTCCCTTTAATGACCAACGTTGGACATTTGAACTGTCAGGTTGTTTACCTCAGTAGATAGCTACTGGGCTCCTGACCTGGTGAGTGGCTTTCAAATCCCAGAATGTGCCACTAGATAATTATGCAGCCATACACTTATAGTCTTATACTTTAATTTAAACTATTACAATATACATTGAACATTTCTAAATCCATATTTCTTTTTCACTGCTCTTTCTATTGAACGCAAAACATGTTTTCCCTTTCCCCAAATTCACGGTTTTCCCAGAATGTACGGTAATTTTCGACAGCGTGCCGCAGTTGGGAGAGTAGCCGTGCTAGCAACCTGAGGGTTCCTGGTTTAATTCCCACCTCGTCACGTCCGTTGTGTCCTTGAGCAAGACACTTCACCCTTGCTCCTGATAGGTCGTGGTAAGGGCCTTGCATGGCAGCTCCCGCCATCAGTGTGAATGGGTGAATGTGGAAATAGTGTCAAAGCGCTTTGAGTACCTTGAAGGTAGAAAAGCGCTATACAAGTATAACCCATTTACCCATTTATTTTATCTCCATTGACAACTTTTGGGAAATAACACTAACAATAACAATAACAACAACAATCTATTGCATATCCGACATTTCTCATCCGATTAGAACCATTCCAACATCCACACATTACACTCACTCTGGACATTCAAGCCAGCATATTCTTGGTTCCAAAAATTCCCTGATTTTCCTGAATTACAAGGATTTCCCTCCATTGAAAATGAATGGGCAATATACAAATCTCTCCGTATCCCAAATTTCTCAAGCAATTCAAATCGTTCCAACATTCACACACTCCACTCACCCTGCTAGTAGGCTAACGCACGTTAACTGTTAGCATACTTGTGAGAATGTTAGCATGCTAAACGTTCCTTGCTAGCTTTTTTTGCTAATTGCGTATGTGTAAACCTAAAAATCATGGTTTGTGATAGTCAGTTAATGTGCATTAGCATACAGCATACTTGTGAGAACTTTAGCATGTCAACATTTTATCGTACCTTTTTTTTTTTTGCTAATTTTGAATTTTTAAACTTGAAAATCATGGTTTGGTATACTTGGTGCTGTCAAAATTGTGATAACGTTAGCATGCTAACATTCTTTGCTAGCTTTATTTGCTAATTCTGTATGTTTAAACCTAAAAAAAAATCATGTTTTTTTGATAGTTGGTGCTGCTGACCAGGTTAAGCTAATAGCTAACGTGCGTGAGCACGTAAGCTAAATGCAACAATACTTTGCAACATAATTCTCCACTTTGATGTCTAAATGTAACATTTGGGCTAGGTTTGTAGAAAATATACAAGAGAAAATATCAAATCGAAAAAATGTTACCAATCCCTTTTTGCATTTGTTTGCAAAGTCGACAAAGTGATTGGTTATAGTATACATGTTTCCATGTTAAACATGGATGGTTTTGCTGGCTAGTTGGCAAGCAATCATCTTTAAGAGTCATACTGTGTACAGAGCACATAAAAACAATTTGTTTATGGTTATTGTTAACATATTATATGTTAATGACAGTATTAATATAATATGTGTAATGTTTTGCTTGATGTTCATTCTGTTCTTCGAGTTTATAGCATACTGTATGTTGCATAAAGAATTGCACACTTTTTTTTTTTTTTACAAAATAACAAGGTACATTTGAAACATCTCCTGTGATTTAAAAAACAAAATCATGATTTTATCTTAAAAGTTTTTTGATCCAGTTAATGTTATATTTCTTAAAAGAAATGTAAACAATTTATTGCCACTGTTTGTAAAAAAAAACTAACAAAAACAAAAGAAAATGTATTGTTATACAGTATCATTATATACCAAATTTCAGAAGTCATTACCAATTCTAATTTCTGTATTGTCACTTCTACCCTCTCAATAGGCTCTCCCAGGTCTGGTGTGGACAACAGCTCATTAACCACATCACTAAACTCCTTTTGTAAGACTCCATCGCCGCATAAATCACCTGATTTGCATGGAGCTAGAGGGTGAGTTGACTTGCTAACCCAGGGACAAATTGTATGTTTAAACATGGCTGACGACAACAACACCGAGAGTCATTACAACAGACACAATAGCTGAAATGTTCCATTTTTACACAATGGTGAGCACTGTAGTGCTTCAAATTGTAACTTAAATTTAATTTTTTAGTGTAGTAGGTATGTGTGTGTGATATTAAAACAGTAACAATACAAATATACTGTATATACAATTCACAAAATATATTATTTACTGTACTTTTTGTAATTACTATAGTATGTACCTACCTGCACTGTTTTGTATTGAGCAAAAAACATCAGGGACTTGTTTATTGATTGATATTATGCTAATTTGATTGTTTTAACTTTCTGTTGTAAGAAACTTCATTTAGCAACATGTCCCAAACGTTGTTGTCTTTGAGCTATTTCTCTTGACAAGAGGCATGTGTATATGATCATTTGACAAATATATTAGGACAGTCCACACATTCCTTTCCATTAGTATTAGGGTTGCAAAAATATTTAAAAAAAATCTCAGTTAAATTTTGAGAATATTTCAGAGAATTTCCCATGGAATGTATTGCAGTATTGAAATTGTTTAATTGCTGAAATGTTTTGAATGTTGAAATAATTTGAATGTTAAAAAGCTGACGCCAGACTGAAATACTAGTCAAATTTAGAAGTTTGAAAATAGAAATAGCTTAAAGGTTAAAATGGTTTAAGAGGTGAAGAGCAGAAGCTGTACTGAAATGTAGTATGAATCTTGAAATACTAAATGTTGGTATAGTTACGAGAAATAGCATACTACAAGCGGTTACAAAATAATAATACATTAATTTTGGCTGTAAGTGTACCACATTAGCTAAAATGCTTGCATAAAAATTAAGCATGCTAACAGGGGAACAGCAAGCATACTTGTAACATGGCGCCAAGTAACTAAATCCATGATTATTAGGTTTACGATGTACAATATTTGCTAAAATGCTTGAAAAACGTTTAGCTTGCTATCATTAACATGCTAACATTAATATGGTAACAGTGAAACAGCTAGCATACTTTCAGGATGGCACCAAGCAACGGAATCCATGGTTATTATGTTAAAAAGTACGAAATTAGCTCAAATGCTGGCATGAAATGTAACACGCTAACATTAGCATGATAACAGTGAAACAGCTAAAATACATTTGAGATGGCACCAAGTAACGGAATCCATAATAATTAGGTTTAATGTTAGCTAAAATGTTTTATGTTAGCTAAAAGCTAACATAAAATGTTAGCATGCTAATATTAGCATCATAACAGGGGAACAGTTAGCATACGGCCGACTGTCAGGAAGGCTGGAGAACAGCCTGTTGTGGCAATGTTTTGTTGCCCTGTAGTGCAACAGTGTGCCCTGCAGTGGCGAGGATAATGGGAGGTCGTCCGCCTGGTGCGCTCTGATGCCATTTTTGAGGGAATGGTTAAACCTCTCCACACCTGGCCTGAGGGTGATATAAGATAGTCCTAATGTGCTAGACTTTTAGCTCCTCTAAAAAAGTAGCAAAGCTGTCCGAGATGAATTTGGGCCCATTGTCAGTAGTAATGGTAAATGGTAAATGGGTTATACTTGTAAAGTGCTTTTCTACCTTCAAGGTACACTTTTTCCACATTCACACACACATTCACACACACCATGCAAGGCCCTAACGACAACCCATCATGAGCAAGGGTGAAGTGTTTTGCTTAAGGACACAACGGACATGAAGGTGGGAATCGAACCAGGAACCCTCAGGTTGCTGGCACGGCCACTCTATCAACTGCGCCACGCCGTCCTCGTAATGACATCAGGCACGCCCCAAAGGGAGAACAAAGAAGAGAGTAAGTTTGTGACCTCGTTGGTGGTGACTAAGCCGGCATGCTGCACCTCACGGCACTTAGAGTGGCGGTAACAGACAACAAGGAGGAAGCGTTGGTGCTGAAGGAGGCTGTGAAGCTTCCCGCAGAAACTACGATGTTGACAGCCAGGCTAGAGGCTGCAAAAGTAGAGAGTGGGGTGGGCCAGTCTTGCCACTGGTGAGGCACGCTCCACAGGTCTCTTGTCGATGCCTGGCCACCAGCCCATACAACTGCAGCGTTGCTTGACTGACGATGCCCAGATGGCCCTCGTGCAGCATAGCCAGGACTGTGCCCTCAAGGTGTAAGGCACCACAGTGCACAGCCCCTGCGCCACACAGACATCGTTCCAGCTGGAAAGGTCGCCCTTGACGCAATGGAACTTTGGCTGCCCAGCCCTCTTGAATGAACACACATAGCTCGTTGAACACAGGATCCTGTGCTGACGCTGCTTGGAGCTCCTGCAGGGAAACAGCTGCTTAAAGAGGTGCTTGCAGCTTGAGGATCAGCTCCCGCTCCGAGGGGTCCAGAGTTGCATTTGAAACAGTGCTGGGAGGTGGTGGTGGTAAAGTTATACATTTGGAGTCTTCCAGACCACCTGTAGAGGTGCAACGGCCTGTGACCTGAGCCGGTCGTCGTCAGGAGGGCTAAGAGGGCTTGATGCTTCGTTCGCAGCGTGAAGTGTCGCCCATAGAGGTTCATGTGCCACTTCACACAGACCCAGATACATGCCAGTGCCTCCCTCTACCCTGGCAAATAATTTTTCTTTGTCAGAATGACTGCCCTAGACTCAAACGCCACTGGGCACTCGGTTCTCTGCTGCAGTTGAGACAGAACAGCACCGACTGCAGTCACAAATGTTGGACACTGTAGATCAAAGTGGGCAAGCACAGGGTAAGTGCTGAGCTATGACTTTAGCTGGCGGACAGCAGCTGAGCATGGGACCAGTTCCAAGGTGCATCCTGTTTGAGGAGAGTACAGAGTGGTGCAGTGGTATCGGAATAGTGGGGAAGAAAGCGCAAGTAGAATGCAGGACAGGAATGATGAGAGTTGTGTGGGGGAGGAGGACCAGGACAGCATAAACATTTGAGTGAAGGGGGCTCAGACCGGCAGCAGTCAGGCAGAACCCCACAAACTCGATGGCGGATGCAGCAAAGGCACACTTTCAACTGTCCAAGGTAAGGTTGTGATGTGCGAGAACCTGGAGTATCTTGGATAGACGGTCACCATGTGCGGCAGGCGACGCACCATGCACTACGATGTCATCCAAGTACACCAACTGGGCGCCGAGCTGAGGCCAAAGTGTGTGTATAGGAACACGCCCACATTGGCCACAAAAGCTGTGAGCTTGCGGCTGTCTGGGTGTAGGGCAACCTGCAAGTGACCTTGGCGGACATCCAACTTGGAGAAGCTCACTAAGCTGTATAACTTAACAGACAGCTCCTCTGATGCGGACAAAGGGTATTTATCGGGGATGACTGCTCTGTTTGCCTGCCGGATGTCGATGCAGGGGCACTAGCCGCCATATTACTTTCTTGCTACCACCAGGTTAGAGATCCAGGGCGAGGCGTTGACTTGCTTGATGACGCCCGTGTCCAGCAACTTCTGTAGCTGCCCCGTGATATTAAGAAAGGCGAGGGGCAGACAGCACAGAGTTGAATGACAGGCGACACATGAGTCGATGAGGTGGTTAAAAGGGGACATCTTTGCGCTGCTGACCTGTCTCCGCTCGGGATGGTCTCCTGCTTGCCCCACTATGGACTGGTCTCTCACAATTTTTTTAGATCCACTATGGACTGGACTGTCACAATATTATGCTAGATCCACTTGACGTCCATTGCACCGGTCGCCCTAGGGGGTCCCCACATCTGCGATCCTCTCCAAGGTTTCTCATTGTCCCATTGGGTTGAGTTTTTCCTTGCCCTGATGTGGGATCTGAACCGAGGATGACGTTGTGGCTTGTGCAGCCCTTTGAGACACTTGTTGATTTAGGGCTATATAAATAAACATTGATTGATTGATTGATTGATTGATTGATTGATTGATTGATTGATTGATTGATTGATTGATTGATTGATTGATTGATTGATTGATTGAAAAGCAATGATGTGGCCCAGCCCTCATAAGAGTTACGGCCAGGCGTGGGCAGTAATGGAGACGCACACAGCGCAAAAGAGGTGAAAGCCCAGCAGGTTAACACTGTGTCAAGACACTTGGAAGGTGAATGCTGGGAAGGCTCTAGAGCCATAGCGCAGAGAAGAGGTGGCAGTGCCCACCGTGACAATTTTAGTGTGTACAGCTCCTCCATACAGCTCCTCCGCTCCTGCTTTAATTGATTAAAGTAATTAATTGGTGTGCCCCCACCTGCAGCTAATCATTCTTTCTCGGCGAGGAACAATGAACTGGAAAAAAAGGCACAACAGAGAAAATGCAGGCACAAAATAAAAGGGCAGGTAGGAGAACAATTAAACACAACACTACAAGTCTCATGTTTATTGATTTTCCCCAAGACAAAACTTGTACTACAAACAACTAGACACCATCTATAAGTTGTGTGTTTTTGAGAACATATATTGTACAGTCCTAAAGGTATTGAACATTAAACATTTTGAATGTATCTCAAAAATCAGTAAGATATGTTTTCCCTAAAATAAGACTTTGTAGAAACAACTATCTGCAAGCCACATGTTTTTAGAAGATATATTGTATAGGCTTTAAGCTATTAAAAATTTAAAATCCTAAATATTTCGCAAAAATCATTAGATGAGTAGTCTTCTTCAACCGACTTCACTGCTGCTTTATTGTGACACTTATGCTTTGCTGTTGTCCCCTGTGGGTTGGTGGTAGTACTGCATGATGATTTTATGCAATAAAATGCTTACAATTTGTCAACTTGTAACATGTGATTTGCTGTCCCTCATCTTTCTCATGTATACAGTAACCCGGGATCAATGAGTTATGGCAATATTGAAACTTAAGTGTAACATTTAGAGTGGTGGACTGTGGCAGATTATGGTATCGGTGCAATCTTAAAAGGGGAACTGCAATGTTTGGAGAATTTTGCATTCACAATCATTATCAAAGACATGACGACGGATGTATTTTATTTAAACGCATTCGAACTCGTAGATAAAAGTATGCTTACAGCGGAGCCAATGGAAGGTCCGCCCAATAAATAACCATCCAAAAACCGCCAACAATCCTCCATTTACATTTTGTGACTTGAATATTGACCAAGTATTAGTGATATTGTTATTATAAGCGCTAAAGCAGACAAACTATTTATAGCGGCGCCGTGATCACAAGCTTATGTGCGTATTTTTTTAATTTCCCCATTGTGGTATAAATAAAAGTCTATATTATTGTATTTTGACATGATCGACTGGTGAGCTGCTTCCTTGCTTCCTTGCTCGTGGAAGTGTATTCTAGATCATAAATCATTTCACCTTGATGCCTCTCCCCTTGATGGTAAAAGAATGAGGACTTATTCAGACAAGTTGGTCAATTTTGGTGTACAATTTAGATATGAGTATGAGAACGAGACAAAAAGACACTTTGTTCCACCCCCTTTGTTCTAATTCTTTATCTAAACAAGACTATAACAAAATTATATAAGTAGTCATCCTAATGACAGCAGACATTGTACAGTAAGTGATGTTTTATAATGTCTGTTGGCTCTCATGAAATATGAAGTGAGTAGTAATCAGTGATGTTGTTGACAGAGAAAAAAGCAGAGGTTGTGATGCGTTTTTGAAATGAATGCGCCACGTATGCTTAAAATGAGTAAAATACGTAAATGTTAAATGGTATTATAAATGTGCCTGTTACTACATTACATATATACTTTCAGAATGTATATAAAACTTTAATGGAGGTATTTGGATGTTTTTTAGGGGCTTTACAGGCAGACTAGAGCGACTCCAATAGGCTCCATTTTAAGCAGACTTTTGTTAGCATGTATTTAGTACTTAGAATGCGTTAAAAAAAAAAGAAAAACATACAGTATATGCTCTTGTCTTACATAAGGATTGTGAATGATTGGCAACATTTCAAAAAGGTGCAGTTCCCCTCCAACATGTTATTACAATAAAGTTGCTTATCCAACCAGACTTCTTGAAGTTAATGTAATGGGGGCCAGCCAGCGTGACTGCACCAGATGTACGTAGGTAAACCTCACTCCCTGACATCTTCAAATATGCTAGCCGTTGGGTTAGCAGCTCGGGGCTGTTAGCCTAGTCACTAGTGGCAGCACACTTTCCTCTCAATCGGACGGATGTGGGTTCGCAGTAGCAGTATGAAGAAGATCATAAACACAACGCAGAGCCGCTACTATAACACATGATTAAATATCTAATAACAAGTAGCCTACTGATAATGCTGTACAATATTGTACTTTGCTTAGGAATTTAAGTTTCATGGTTAGGATGTCTCAGATAGTTAAAAGTGGTTCTCTGTTGTGAAATGCAAACCTCTGATTTTACCACGTCCCTTTTTCCAGACCTGTGTTGCCAAGCAATGGGGAGAACAGCAGCAGATTGTACAACAAGCATGTTGTGAATAAGGGAAGAGGAGGTGTGGGAGGAGAGAGTGTGGACATATCTACAGCCTCTTACAACTACAACAGCGCCTTAATAGACAACACGATCTTATACCGGACTCACAGCATTCAGAGTGGAGACATCAAACAGCTCTCTGAGCAAACCACCGTAGCCTGCACGGTACGCGACATTGGAGGGACCAAGAGCTTGGGAAGACCCAACCCAGAGGGAACTGACCGGGATATCTTCAACCACAGGTTTGACAAAATTAAACTGAAAACATGTACAAATAATTAAAGCTTGTCAGTTACTGCTAAGTAAATGATTTGAAAACTAGCATACATGGAAAATAGTTTTAGAATTTGGCACAAAATTGCAAATTCTAAATCAATTATGAGGATATGACGGTAACTCCTCAGCTATGTTTTATTATGCTGCCATAAAGTAAATGTTAATGAAAAGTATTTTCATGTTTACTTTTGTTCATAACACAAAATGTCTCATGACATAATAGCAATATTGTTGCTCATTTCAAATCAAATTCCAATCAATACATTTTGCTCCTGCTTGCCTGTTTGTCCAAACAAATATAAATCCCTCCTTCTCTCTTTTTAGGTTGCTGAGCAATGGCGGAAACTCCAAGACAATCAGCCACGGCCTTAATATTATCAAAAACATCGGTGAGCAAACACTCAACAAATTGTAAAGCATGGTTTTCCCCTGCTGTTATCAGCTCCAGTGCAGCTACGAACTGTATTTAATTTTGTTTTATCTTAAAAGTATAAGAGTAGATTTGTGCATGTGTAAAACATTTAAAACACTTAGATTTGGGATAAAGAATCAATATTTACATGGTTAATATTGCATACATTATCTCAAAATGATATAAAATAAAACAGTGCCATATTGCTGTTTTTATATAGTATCTATCTCCATTGTGTGCTGTGTTTTTTTTTCATTCTTGTGTAACTCACAATCCAGTTCTACACCTACCAAACCAATCTGCAGTATATGACTGAGACATATTATGCAACACATGCTTGTTGTTCAGTCACTGTAAACAGTACTACCAAAATTTTACCAGTATGTTAAATGCCCAACTAGAGGGGGAAACACACTGGACCATGTTTACTCTAATATCAAAGAGGCATATAGAGCCATCCCCCTCCCCCACCTAGGCCAGTCAGACCACCTCTCCTTGATGCTCATCCCTGCCTACACCCCCCTCAGATCAAGGACAAAAGCTGTAATAAAGACTGTTACAACTTGGCTTGAGGATGCACTCCCCCAACTACAGGACTGCTTTGAACACACTGCATGGGACGTTTTCGAAGACCAAGACCTGCCCACACACACAGAGTCTGTACTACCCTACATAAAGTACTGTATCGGAAATGTCACTGTGGAAAAAAGCATCCGGGTTTACCCAAACCAGAAACCCTGGATGACAAGCCAGGTCCGCATGCTCCTCAAGGCCCGCAACACCGCCTTCAGGTCAGGTGACAGTGCTCTATACAATGCTGCGCGTGCTGACCTGAAGAGGGGACTCAAGGAAGCCAAGATGGACTACGAAGAGAGAATCGAAGACCACCTCTCAAGCAACAACCCACGGCAGATGTGGCAGGGCATACAGCACATCACCAATTACAAAGGCTGTGACGCAGGAACCAGGGACTGGGATGTATCGCTGGCAGGGGAGCTGAACTGCTTCTTTGCTCGCTTTGAGACTCACAAACAGTCACAGCCACACCACCCCCAGCCCTCCCAACCTCCCCAGCCCCCAGCACTCCCACACTCACTCTTGAGGAGCACGAGGTCAGGCGGGTGCTCAAGGCAGTGAACCCCAGGAAGGCGACTGGTCCAGACGGTGTACCCGGGAAGGTGCTCAAAGCATGTGCTGACCAGCTTTCCTACATTATCACCGTCCTCTTCAACCTCTCCTTGGCACAGGCACTCATCCCACTCTGCCTTAAATCCGCCCAAGAAAGCTGCCACAAACAACCTGTCTTTGGATTAAGGACTTCCTGACCAACCGACCTCAGACAGTGAAACTCGGCCCCCATCTCTCCTCCTCCCGCACACTCAGCATCATCTCTCCACAGGGCTGTGTGCTGAGCCCTTTGCTGTATTCCCTCCACACCCATGACTGTAGTCAAGCCCACCCGGAGAACACCATCATCAAATTTGCCGATGACACAACGGTGGTGGGTCCCAGTACAGGGGGGGATGAGTCTGCATACAGAGATGAGGTCCTGAAGCTATCAGTGTGGTGTTCAGTGAATAATCTGGCACTGAACACCACAAAAACCAAGGAACTCATCTTTGACTTCAGGAAAAACACTGCAGACCCTGCCCCCCTCTACATCAACGGCGAGGAGGTGGAGAGAGTCAGTTCCTTCAAGTTCCTCGGCACCCTCATATCTGCTGACCTCTCCTGGACCCAAAATATAACTGCGATCATCCGGAAGGCCCAGCGGAGACTACGCTTCCTGAGGGTGCTGAGGAAGAACAGACTGGAGAGGCAGCTGATGGTGACCTTCTATCGCTTGGCTGTCGAGAGCCTGCTGACGTATTGCATAACAGTGTGGTTCGCCAGCTCCACTGAAGCAGACAAACAGGCGATTCAGAGGGTCATAAAGTCTACACAAAAAATCATCGGCTCCCTCCCTGAAGGATTTACACAACTGCCGCTGCCTCAACAGAGCAAAAAGCATCACTAAGGACAGCACACACCCTGGCTTCTACCTGTTTGACCTACTACCATCGGGCAGGGGCTACAGGTGCATCAGAGCCAGAACAAACAGACAGCTTCTTTCCCAGAGCTGTCACCATCTTGAACTCTAACTTATAATAATAATTCACCCCTATACAATATCCTACCCTAATACCCTACTGTGCAATATTACCCTTCGAGTGCAATACATCAGACACTGATTGTTATTTATTACTCCGGTACTCTTGTCTTGTTCTGTATATTGTACAGTATTTTGTATTTCTATAGTGTTTTGTATATTGTACAGGATTGATTATTATTTTTATTAGATAGTAGTCTGTTTATTTCAATTGTTAGTTTTTTTCTTTATTACCTCTTGTGTAATTTATTTTTACCCCATATTTGTTCCGACTACCGCACCTTAAATTGGAGTCATTAATCTCGTTATATGCAAATATAATGACGATAAAGTCCACTATATTCTTCTATTCTATTCTGTAGCTTTTGGTATAAATGTAATAGCGGCCCCTTAGTACAAAACATGTGTCATCCATTATGTTCAGATATAGTAAAACTAAATTCTGTTCAATTCATGAGTGACTATCAATGTATTTCTTATTGTTTTGTTGGTAATAAAAACATGTTAGTACTTGCAAGAGGTTTGTATCAATAAAGATTTACACTTAAGTGTTCATCCAATTTTGGAATACTTTAATTCGAATGATGTTTGCGGACCGATAAATTGATTAATATTTATGTGACAAATGGCACCTGGGAATCAATTCTTTGTGATGCCTACATGATCTACATGTAGGTTAAACGGAGTATAGTGGGGGTTTGGGTGGGCTCAAGCACTGTAACCCTGAAAAAAAGGATATTTTGTCAAGAAAATGGATGGATGCAAGTTCATTGCAAAAAAATTCTACAACTTAACTTAATCAGACTTTTCTTGTCTTTTGATTATCCAGCCTTCTTGTATCAGGAATACAGAGATACATCTAAGATGCAGGAGATTGAACAAAGACGTCAGCGTGAGCATCTCTCCCCTGGTAGCATGTTGGCAGGGTCCAATGTCTCATCAACACCAGTGATACAGCTCCAGCTGAGGAACAGTGCTCGTTCACTCAGTTTATGGCAGAACCTTGAAGTAGTGCAGGCCAGTGGACTGCTTACCCAGTTGCCACCTAAAGAAATTATAATGCAAGAGGTAAGCAAGAAAACTTTGTAATTGTATTTTTTTTAACAGTGATTCCAAAAATATTTATTACAAATTCTGAGGAAAAGTGTGGGTGTGGCTCAGACCAGACAGCTGCTATTTGGAGAGACCGTTGGACGTGGTCACGTCCAACAATGACCTTTAACGCTACAGTATTACTATGCTTATGTATTCCTCTGTGCACATGTGACTATAGTTCTCGTTTTCTTTTTGTACACTATTAATATTTTATTGGAGTGTGTTCATAACCTCAGATCACCGAAAAAATGAAGACCACCCTTTTAAATATATTATAATGTTGAATAGAAATTACCATCTTTTGAGGGGGCGGGGAGTTTGCTCAGTAAAAGGCGACTGAACATGGATTCAAACCTACTTGTAACACATTTTGTTGATCAGTTTTTATACGTTCCATACCGTTTAAGTCCATCCATCCATCCATTTTCTACCGCTTATTCCCTTCGAGGTCGCGGGGGGCGCTGGAGCCTATCTCAGCTACAATCGGGCAGAAGGCGGGGTACACCCTGGACAAGTCGCCACCTCATCGCAGACCGGTTAAGTCAGTCTCTTTAATATTATTTTTGTATTGATTTGTTTTACCTTCGGCATTAAAATAAATATCTAGTGTTCCCAGGATAGGTCTAAAAGCCACTACTTTTTTCCATCGCTTCAAACCCTGCGCTTTATACGATGTTGCGGACTGATTTATAGATTTTACCGGCCCCAAAAGAGCGGACCATCGCACACCAAAGAAGACGACTTCAGTGGTTTTAGTGCACAGGCAGAGGAGGAAGAGAAAGATGAAGACTGCGCTCTACCGTAGGCTGAAGCCAAGGGGCCCCACCTACTTTAGGGTCCCCCATATTGACAGAGGAATTCAGGAGATATATTCATGAAATAAATTATTTAAAAAATAGACAATATTGTTGCAGTGTTTCTGTTCCTGTGAGTAAAATCATGATATTTTTTTCAAACTGTGTTTTTGTAACATTGTCCTTTCGCTGAATGCGCATGTCCGACTTCTAGCTTGCATTAGCGCCGTGTGACTCGTGTCCGACGAGGAAGAGGGTGGCCAATTGCGTGTCGTTTAAACAATATTAACTGGAAACATCTTTGTGTCGTAGTTTTAAGTTGGTGAGGGTACTAAAATCAGCTCACACTACACTACAACATTTATTTTGACGTAAAAACACAAAGCACAGATTGACTAAGATCCAAATAACACGGACTAAACAGCTTGTGCAAAAAGTAAAATAGCGTGCACTGTTGTAGGCGTGATCTTCTGACACTGCGTGTGCAATTGAAAAGTGGTGCAGACCACCTTATTTAAATTTTGCGTGGATACAGGGCTTTTACCATGGAGACAGGCGATCATTTTTTCATGTTATCATGCTCCTACCTGCTTGTAATGTGTTGAACCAGCAGCATACATCTATGATATGTGTCACCTTTTCTGAATTGCAATCCAAACAACGAAAACATATGCTCACTGACACTTAATTATGTGCGCGAGGCTATAGATCACATCACCAGCGCATTCATGCGTCTGGAATGACTCAAACACAAGAAAATGTATAATGAAAGTTGTCTTTTCATGTAGAAGATGATTATAGTAATATATTTCCTAAATAAAAATTAACTACATTTAAAAAACGCCAGCAGACATCAAAACGGATCAATTTAATTTGTTCAATCAACCCCTTAAGTCATCCAGCAGCAATACAATTATAAAAGGAAATTGCTGGATAGACGATGTTTCTAATTATTTTTATTTTTGACTGTCCAAAATGTTGACACAGTCTGTCCATCGTCTGTCCATGCAACGCTGATCCTGCAGTCGTTTCCATCTGTGTCAGTTTGCACGTCTTTCTGAAAAGTGCTAAATAAAATGCAAATTAGTGTTTGCAAAACGGTGATGAGTGTCGATTAATCACTTTACGTGTGCTAAATTCTTATATTTGCATTTTCTCATCCGAGTATTGTGGGCATTTTGACGATCAGCATAAATGTTGCATATTAATGAAGACAGTGACGCAAAATGGATTGCACACCTTATTCTGCTCACTTAATAGACACAATCCACTTTGCACAAGTTTAGTAGATCAGCTTTGCGTCGGCTATCAGGTTTGCACGTGTTTTAGTACACACAGATCTTTAGTAAATCAGGCCCTCGGTAATTAAAAGGCAAAAGTTAAACAGTAGCTCTGAATTAAAACCAGTACTACTAAAAAATACTTAAATAGTGTAAAACCATATATGTTCCCACATTAAAGAAAACACATTGCGACCAACAACATGCTAAATAAAACCAAACCTTAAAATAACAGCAATGCACAATCATTTTAACTATTTCACAAACCCAGAAGTGGAATTTAAGTGCCAAGTGACTAAATATTAAAGGGTTAGTAAAACTTTTACTTGTTTAATAAATATAACAATTAAAATAGTGGGATGAAAAACAGTGACAAGTTAAAATGATGCACAGTAACCATGTATGTTCTAAATAGAACTTATCCCAAATTTAGGTGGGTGTGGATAAAATAAACAGGTGCGTCCTACAGCCCAGAAATTCTGGGACTATTTTGGTAATAATATATGTGATTATCTGCGATGAGGTGGCGACTTGTCCATGGTGTACCCCACCTTCCGCCCGATTGTAGCTGAGATAGGCTCCAGCGCCCCCCGCGACCCTGAAGGGAGTAAGCGGTAGAAAATGGATGGATGGATATATGTGATTATTTTGAAAAAATATTCAAAAATGTAAATCCGACAAATAGTTGCCAATTTTGATGTAAGCATATATTACCACATGTACAACTATTTATTCCAATGTAATATTTGTTTTGCCTTTAATCTCACAATTCTATGACTTTGTATGACTGTCCACATTTATTTAGAGGACACTATATAGTAGGAGAAATCCCCCTGCTAAAATAAAGCTACCAAAAGATATTGACTGTTCATGTATTTGTAAGGGGATACAAAGTAAGGGATTGAATACTTTTTTTTAAGCGCACATAAGGCACAATTTGATATATCATGTCTATTAGGCTCTAATATACTGGACAAAGCTGTAAACGCAACACTTGTCTTTGCTCCCATTTTTCATGAGATGTAAAACTTTAACTATATATACAAAACACCTATTCCTCTCAAATATTGTTTACAAATCTGCCTAAATCTGTGTTAATGAGCACTTCTTATTTGCCAAGATAATCCCTCCCACCTCACAGGTGCATACTTGCCAACCCTCCCGAATTTTCCGGGAGACTCCCGAATTTCAGTGCCTCTCCCGAAAATCTCCCGGGACAACCATTCTCCCGAATTTTTCCCGATTTCCAGCTGGACTTAAGGCACGCCCCCTCCAGGTCCGTGCGGACCTGAGTGAGGACAGCCTGTCGTCACGTCCGCTTTTCCTTGATATAAACAGCCTGCCGGCCCAGTCACGTTATAATATCTACGGCTTTTGGCGAGTGCACAACTGCACACACAACAAGAAGGAGACGAAGCAGAAGAACGAAGAAGAGACAGTCATGGCGACGACGAGTGACAGAGAATAGAACGAGGATGGACAATTCAACCCTAAACTCACTCCTTTCCTGCAAGTTAAATTTCAAAGATGCTGCCTGTAATAGAGTGATCTCAGTTGTTTGTTGCCATCTCCTGGTGAATGTTAGGTATAGTGTTCTATGGTTACTTTTTAGTCGGTCAACGGTTTACGTTGTATTGCGCTCCCTGGCGGCAAGTGTGGGAGTCGGTTCTGAAGTATGAAGTAAAGAGACGTAACTTCATTACCTCGCCTGGTTATTGACTCCAACCCAGAATATTACACTGCCCATACCTATGCTCCTTCAAAGGCTGTGCTACTGGCTGCAAAGCATTGCACTTTCAAATACAACAATGAATAGAGTGTTATGTGTGTGTATATGTGTAAATAAATGAACACTGAAATTCAAGTATTTATTTTATTTATATGTATATATATATATATATATATAGGGATGATACTCGAAACCGGTTTTCCCGGTTGTTCGATAAGAAAAGAACCGAGTCCTCGGACTCAAATCCCTTTTTGAGAACCGGTACCCGTTATCGAGACCACTATAGTAAAGAAAAAGAGTTGGTTCTTTATTCGAATCCCTCGGAACGAATTCCGTCCCGACCAGAAATGCTCCGTGTGACATTGCAAGAAATGGCGTCACGTAGCTCAGTCATTAGGCGCAGATAGCGAAAGCAGGAAAAAAATGGACGGGAAAAAGCGCTCCAATGTGTAATAAAGTTCAAAACAAAAGGTATAATCCAATGAATAACTTTACAGAGAGATTTGAGCAAACACATGAAGAACACTTTTACGACCAACCAGAAACATAGCAACCAGGTTAGCAACGCACCTCCTTTACGGCAGCTGTCGCAACGTTCTTAAAGCAACCGCAGCACATACATATATGACATCTCCCTTTTTTAACTTTTGTTTTTCTTTCCTTGTAAATAAAACAAAATCACACTGTATATGTGTTGTCTGTCTAATTATAAATAATGCAGACGAGGCATGTTGGCTGAGTTCTTGACGTTTACTTTCACAGCGTGCTCATTCTTAGCTGCCGGGTGACGATATGCAACACTTTTCGGGGCTACCGCGCATGCTCGTCACTCCCGTTGCATGCTGGGTAGTGTAGTTGTTATATTCCCTAGCTCATAACATCTTTCCCCCTATAAAGAAATAATGTTAACTCAATAAAGTGTATTTCTTTTTTTAGCTTTAACTTTTAATTTTTTAGCATTGTAACCACATTTGCAAATAACTTTTCTCTTCATAGAATTTTCTTTCAATAAAGAAATAAAGTGCAAAAATGTCAGAGCATCATAACAAACAGTTATGTCAAATAGCAGCAGAAGTGCACTTTTTGGAGAGCTGTATTATTTTCAGTTTTGTGCCCAAGGGACTGATTTTATTTAACACTACATTATTATTTATACACCTATAGTGATCACAGAGACAGCTTGTTTTTGTGTTACTGTATATATTTGTTTTTCTGAAAAATCCCACTTAATATACTTTGGGTAACAACAGTCAATATTTATTTATTTTATTTTTTGGGGGGGTAACAGTAAATATTTATTTATTTATTAGATTAAATTGTTTTCTTATATAATAAAAGTGAGCTTTTGTTAAATCAAATATTGTGTGTTTTTTTCCATATACAACAACCTATCTGGACTCGATAAGAGAATCGATAAGGAATCGGTTCGATAAGAGGATTCGATAATAGGCTCGACCTCGATAATTTCTTATCAAACATCATCCCTATATATATATATATAGTAAAATATATATATATATATATATATATATATATATATATATATATATATATATATATATATATATATATATATATATATATATATATATATATATATATATATATATATATATATATATATAGCTAGAATTCACTGAAACTCAAGTATTTATTTTATTTATATATATAAAATAATTACTTGGATTTCAGTGAATTCTAGCTATAAATATACTCCTCCCCCTTAACCCCGCCCTCGGCCCCGACCCCGCCCACCTCAACCCCCTTCCCCAAATCTCCTGAATTCGAAGGTCTCAAGGTTGGCAAGTATGCACATGTATGGCATATCAAGGTTTGTTGATGGTGACTTGTAGAATGTTGGTCCACTCCTCCTCAATGGTTGTGGGAAGTTGCTGGATATTGGCAGGAACTGGAATACGCTGTTGTATACGCCACTCCACAGCATCCCAAACATGCTCAATGGGTGACATGTCTGGTGAGTATGCTGGCCAGGCAGGAACTGGGATGTTTCCATCTTCCAGGAGTTGTGTACAGATCCTTGGGGCCATGCATTGTCATGCTGCAACATGAGGTAATGGTCTCGGGTGAATGGCACAACAATGTGCCTCAGGATCTCATCACGATATCTCTGTGCTTTCAAAATGCCATCAATAAAATGCACTTGCGTTTGTCCATAACATACACCTGCCCATACCATAATCCCCCGCCCACCATGGGCCACTTGATTCACAATGTTGACATCAGCAAACTGTCTGTCTGCCATCTGCCCTAAACAGTGAAAACCGTGATTTATTTGTGAAGAGAACACCTCTTCAACGTGCTAGACACCATCAAACGTGAGCATTTGCCCACTCAAGTCGGTTACGACAATGAATTACAGTCAGGTTGAGACCCCTACGAGGACAACGAGCATGCAGATGAGCTTCCCTGGGACAGTTTCTCACAGTTTGTGCAGAAATTATTTGGTAATGCAAACCAATTGTTGCAGCAGCTGTCCACGTGGCTGGTCTCAGATGATCATGGAGGTGCTGGGCTGGTATGGTTACACGTGGTCTGAGGTTTTGAGGCCAGTTGGATGTACTGCCAAATTCTCTTAAACGCCTTTGGAGAAGGTTTAGAGTATAGAAATGAACATTAAATTCACGGGCAACAGCTGTGGTGGACATTCTTGCAGTCAGCATGCCTACTGCACGCTCCCTCAAAACTTGTGACATATGTGGCATCCATCTATCCATCCAGCTCCCTCCGCTTATCCGAAGTCATGTCGGGGGGGCAGCAGCCTAAGCAGAGAAGCCCAGACTTCCCTCTCCCCAGCTACTTCGTCAAGCTCTTCCCATGGGATCCAGAGGCTTTCCCGGGCCAGCTGGGAGACATAGTCTCTCTACCTTGTCCTGGGCATTCCCCGTGGTCTCCTAATGGTCGGACGCATTCTAAACACCTCTCCAGGGAAGGCGTTCAGGAAGTATTCCAACCAGATGCCCGAACCACCTCATCTGGCTCCTCTCTAGAGCAGTGGCTTTACTCTGAGCACCGAATGACAGAGCTTCTCATCCTGTCTTTAAGGGAAAGCCCCGCCAACCGACGAAGGAAACTCATTTTGGCCACTAGTACCTGTGATCTTGTCCTTTCGGTCATAACCCAAAGCTCATGATCATAGGTGAGGATAGGGACGTAGATCGACTGGGAAATTGAGAGCTTATCGTTTTGGCGTAGCTCTTCACTATGACGGACTGATACAGGGTGCGCATCACTGCAGACGCTACACCGATCCGCCTGTCGATGTCCCATGAGCCAAAAAAACCCAACACGAGTAATTTTCAGCTTGACAGCATCCCTCATCGATGCTCCAATAACAAAATACCACTCTGGTTCAGATCAGGGCGGCCATTTCTTCCAATCACACCTCTCCAGGTCTCACTGTCGTTGCCAAAGTGAGCGTTGAAGACCCCCAGTAGAGCAAGGGAATCACCAGAGGGTACAATATCCAGTACTTCCTCTAGGGACTCCAAAAAAGGCGGGTACTCAGACTGCTGTTTGGTGCATAAGCACAAACGACGGTCAGGACCTGTCCCTCCACCCGAAGGCGGAGGTAAGCTGCCCTTTCTTTCACCGAGTTAAAACATCAGTGGCATTGTGCTGTGATAAAACTGCACATTTCAGAGTGGCCTTTTATAGTGGGCAGCCTATGTTAAAAAATCATGTTGTTTAATCAGCATCTTGATATGCCACACCTGTGAGGTGGAATGTGGATTATTTTGGCAAAGAAGAAATGCTCACTATGACAGATTTAGACAGATTTGTGAACAATATTTGAGAGGAATAGGTCTTCTGTGTAAATAGTAAAAGTTTTAGATCTTTGAGATCAACTCATGAAAAAGTGGAGCAAAAATAGTAATACGTTTATAGTATATTTTTGTTCAACGTAAGTCCTGGATATTTCATGTTTATTGTATTACAAGGAGGCCACTCAGAGAGAGAGAGAGAGCTCATGCTCTGCTTCATTCTTTGTTTCGTTCTACTATCAACTATTTATGCCTGTATAATGATCACTGGTCATTTTTATTAGGTCTACTTTTAATTTCCTTTTTCTGTCCAGGCAATGTTTGAGCTTATTACTTCCGAGGCATCGTACTACAAGAGTTTGGAGATTCTAGAAACTCACTTCCTTCGTAACTCAGATTTGATAAACATTCTCAGTCAATCTGATATGCACTTTCTATTCTCCAACATTGAGGAAGTCATGAAAGCCAGTGAACGGTAGGACCAATTTTGTTCACCACTACACATACATCATTCCTTTATGGTCTGAGCTATTCCAGTAAACATGATTTTGCTTTATAATCCCTTATTAAGATCTCTTAATGTACTTAGGTTCCTGATGGATCTCGAACACAGAATTGAGGAGTCTATTTTGATTTCTGATGTATGTGACATTATTCATCACCATGCTGTTGAGCATTTCAACGTCTTCATCCAATACGTCATTAACCAAGTCTACCAGGAGAAAAACTACAGACGAATTCTGTGAGTACCTCAGTGGTTTTATTATTCATCTGTTACATTGAACTTTTGGAACTGGGCCACATGGTACAGTCCATCTGTTGCACACCCTTCTGATGAACAAAAAACTAAACAATTCACATTTCAAAAAAACACAAAAACAAAAGATGAAACACTTTTGAATTTCAGAAAACACAAAAACAAAATACAAAACACTTTTCAATTTCAGAAAACACAAAATATAAAACACTTTACAATTTCAGAAAACACAAAAACAAAAGCCAAAACAACTTACAATTTCATAAACCAGAAAGGGAATGTCCCAAAATCACAGATTGACAGCCACGTCAGCCAATCATTTTGTTCATATCCGCACAGCCCAAATGAAGAAGTCAAGACTCAGCCAATGGCTGATTTAGCTGTCAATCTGTAATTTTGGAATGCTCCCTTTTGTTTTTGTGTTTTCTGAAATTGTGAAGTGTTCTGTATTTTGTTAATTAGTTTTCTGAAATTGTAAGTTGTTTAGGCTTTTGTTTTTGTGTTTTCTGTGATTATATTTTGTTTCATGAAATGTTAAAGTGTTTTGCACTTCCACGGCACCGTAGATAAGTGCCCTGTATAAAAATGTACCTATTTTAGCACTTTACTTACTGCCGTTTTGCACACCTGGAAAAAAATGTTCATGAGCAACTTTAAAATCTAAAGGATGCTTTATGGTGATCACAAAATAAAACCAGTACGTTTTGTCACGTGCAGATGACAATGTCAAACCCAATTGTGGAAAAACATGTTATAGTGTTTCCTTGGAAGCCAAAACTTGCTAAAGTTCTCTTTTTGGAGGCAAAAATGGGCGCTAAATTGCTCTCCTGTTTGGGAAAAAACACTAAATGTCCCTCTTGAGTAGAAAAAACACTCAACTTCCCTCTTGGGGAGAAAAAACACAACCAAATGATGCCATTGGATTGACAATAGCAGCATGCAAGCTTTTGCGGAGTCATTTATGGTGTCTAGAAAAAATCCTGTTCATGTTCAATTCGTTGTGTCATCATCCTCCATCATTGACTTTTACCACATTTTCAGCATCGTGTCAGAAAGTTTGCAGGTTGCAAGCAATGGCCATACCTCAGGCAAAGCGCAGGACATTACAAACTGTGATATGAAATGTGTTAAATCCCTAGTATTGCGACTCTGCATTGTGACTCTGTTCGACACATAAGCAGTTTAGGAAACTTTGCTTGAGCTACATTGTTATTGTGGTTGTGACATACACATGACATACACATAATGACACTTCTCTGAATGTAGAGAGAGATGTAAAAAAAAAAGCAAAACAACTGACACGGAAGAAAGAGTGATATCAGACAATTAAGAGGGACAAAGACAAATAAGGGTTATAGGGGAAGTAAAAGCAACTCACACCCGCTTGTAGACACTTTGTAATGCTGTTGAATGAAACAATGTGTCCAGATTTACAGTGGATAAAATGCCTAAATGATAGATTTCAATGAAACAGTTATTGAAATGACCTGTGTATTGTATAGTATAGGGTTATAGTATAGGTTATGGTAGGTTTGGACAAGTGGTAGAAAATGGCTGGATAGGATAGAATAGGATAGAATATACTTTATTTATCCCACAACCGAAAAATTATGTAGTTTCAGAGAGAAATATCAAAGAACACAGAGCACATTAAACAAATTAAAGAGAAAGGGTGAGAAAAAAAATGTTGTTTAAGCCTGGGCCCCTGGAGAGGGGGTCCAGACTGAGGCCAAGGAAGGAAAAAAAACCTCATAGCTATAGCACACATAAACATGTGTGTAAAAGGGAAACATCAAAGAACACAAAGGACAATACAAACATTAAAAGAGCAGAGCTGATGCAACCAGCCACTTCTACACACAGCCACAAAAGTGAAACAACAACAACAAAAAAACATATACACTGTGGTGGCCTGTGCGGTGTTCCAAGCCATCGTCTGCTGGGGTGGGAGGAGCATGGTCAGAGACAGGAGCAGACCCAACAAAGCAACCAAGAGAGCCGATTCCACCCTCAGCCGCCCACCAACTCTCGACCAGTGTCCAGTCCGCATGGATGAGTGAGGATACGTCTAAGGAGACTGAGGTGTCCGATACCTGCTCATTCAGCCAAGACATTGTGAAGTTTGTCCATCCCGGCGCTTAGCGCCAGCTCCACAGCCCTGTCTCTTCATCCGCATCTCCTCTCCTCCAGTCTCTCCAAACGGACTCTGGTGTGGCAGAAACCCAGCAGCTGGTCTCCATGGCCAAAAGGCTCCCGGGAGGCAGATCCAGAAGTTCACAAAAAAGCACCGCAGAAGTCACGAAAGTGCCATCCCTTGTCACACAGTCCCAAAGGGTCCCGAACCAAATGGCAAAAAACCCACATGAAAACAAGAGGGAAACATCAGGAACACAAAGCTCCTGCCAACAGCGGACACTACAGCGGCGCCATCTTGGAAAAAATCTACTTACAGTTCAAAGTAAAACACAATGAAAAACAAAAAATAAGCAAAAAAATATTACATTTTGCGCACAACAAAAATATTGTATTGTCATTTCCTGTTGTATTATTTTATCAAAAAATGTATATAATAATTTAGTCCATCCATCCATCCATCTTCTTCCGCTTATCCGAGGTCGGGTCGCGGGGGCAGCAGCTTAAGCAGGGAAGCCCAGACTTTCCTCTCCCCAGCCACTTCGTCCAGCTCCTCCCGGGGGATCCCGAGGCGTTCCCAGGCCAGCCGGGAGACATAGTCTTCCCAATGTGTCCTGGGTCTTCCCCGTGGCCTCCTACCGGTCGGACGTGCCCTAAACACCTCCCTAGGGAGGCGTTCGGGTGGCATCCTGACCAGATGCCCGAACCACCTCATCTGGCTCCTCTCGATGTGGAGGAGCAGCGGCTTTACTTTGAGCTCCCCCCGGATGGCAGAGCTTCTCACCCTATCTCTAAGGGAGAGCCCCGCCACCCGGCGGAGGAAACTCATTTCGGCCGCTTGTACCCGTGATCTTGTCCTTTCGGTCATAACCCAAAGCTCATGACCATAGGTGAGGAAGGGAACGTAGATCGACCGGTAAATTGAGAGCTTTGCCTTTCGGCTCAGCTCCTTCTTCACCACAACGGATCGATACAGCGTCCGCATTACTGAAGACGCCGCACCGATCCGCCTGTCGACCTCACGATCCACTCTTCCCTCACTCGTGAACAAGACTCCGAGGTACTTGAACTCCTCCACTTGGGGCAGGGTCTCCTCCGCAACCCGGAGATGGCACTCCACCCTTTTCCGGGCGAGAACCATGGATTCGGACTTGGAGGTGCTGATTCTCATCCCAGTCGCTTCACACTCAGCTGCGAACCGATCCAGCGAGAGCTGAAGATCCTGGCCAGATGAAGCCATCAGGACCACATCATCTGCAAAAAGCAGAGACCTAATCCTGCAACCACCAAACCAGATCCCCTCAACGCCTTGACTGCGCCTAGAAATTCTGTCCATAAAAGTTATGAACAGAATCGGTGACAAAGGGCAGCCTTGGCGGAGTCCAACCCTCACTGGAAACGTGTCCGACTTACTGCCGGCAATGCGGACCAAACTCTGGCACTGATCATACAGGGAGCGGACCGCCACAATCAGACAGTCCGATACCCCATACTCTCTGAGCACTCCCCACAGGACTTCCCGAGGGACACGGTCGAATGCCTTCTCCAAGTCCACAAAACACATGTAGACTGGTTGGGCAAACTCCCATGCACCCTCAAGGACCCTGCTGAGAGTATAGAGCTGGTCCACAGTTCCACGACCAGGACGAAAACCACACTGTTCCTCCTGAATCCGAGGTTCGACTATCCGGCGTAGCCTCCTCTCCAGCACACCTGAATAGACCTTACCGGGAAGGCTGAGGAGTGTGATCCCACGATAGTTAGAACACACCCTCCGGTTCCCCTTCTTAAAGAGAGGAACCACCACCCCGGTCTGCCAATCCAGAGGTACCGCCCCCGATGTCCACGCGATGCTGCAGAGTCTTGTCAACCAAGACAGCCCCACAGCATCCAGAGCCTTAAGGAACTCCGGGCGGATCTCATCCACCCCTGGGGCCTTGCCACCGAGGAGCTTTTTAACTACCTCAGCAACCTCAGCCCCAGAAATAGGAGAGCCCACCACAGGTTCCCCAGGCACTGCTTCCTCATAGGAAGACGTGTTGGTGGGATTGAGGAGGTCTTCGAAGTATTCCCTCCACCGATCCACAACATCCGCAGTCAAGGTCAGCAGAACACCATCCTCACCGTACACGGTGTTGATACTGCACTGCTTCCCCTTCCTGAGGCGGCGGATGGTGGTCCAGAATCGCTTCGAAGCCGTCCGGAAGTCGTTTTCCATGGCTTCCCCGAACTCCTCCCATGTCCGAGTTTTTGCCTCCGCGACCGCCGAAGCCGCACACCGCTTGGCCTGTCGGTACCTGTCCGCTGCCTCAGGAGTCCTATGAGCCAAAAGAACCCGATAGGACTCCTTCTTCAGCTTGACGGCATCCCTCACCGCCGGTGTCCACCAACGGGTTCTAGGATTACCGCCACGATAGGCACCAACTACCTTGCGGCCACAGCTCCAATCAGCCGCCTCGACAATAGAGGTGCGGAACATGGTCCATTCGGACTCAATGTCCAGCACCTCCCTCGTGACATGTTCAAAGTTCTTCCGGAGGTGGGATTTGAAACTCTCTCTGACAGGAGACTCTGCCAGACGTTCCCAGCAAACCCTCACAATGCGTTTGGGCCTGCCAGGTCTGTCCGGCATCCTCCTCCACCATCGCAGCCAACTCACCACCAGGTGGTGATCGGTAGAAAGCTCCGCCCCTCTCTTCACCCGAGTGTCCAAAACATGAGGCCGCAAATCCGACGACACAACTACAAAGTCGATCATGGAACTGCGGCCTAGGGTGTCCTGGTGCCAAGTGCACATATGGACACCCTTATGTTTGAACATGGTGTTCGTTATGGACAATCTGTGACGGGCACAAAAGTCCAATAACAAAACACCGCTCGGGTTCAGATCCGGGCAGCCATTCTTCCCAATCACGCCTCTCCAGGTTTCACTGTCGCTGCCAACATGAGCGTTGAAGTCCCCCAGTAGAATGAGGGAATCACCCGGGGGAGCACTCTCAAGTACTCCCTCGAGTGAATCCAAAAAGGGTGGGTACTCTGAGCTGCGGTTTGGCGCGTAAGTGCAAACCACAGTCAGGACTCGTTCCCCCACCCGAAGGCGGAGGGAAGCTACCCTTTCGTCCACCGGGTTGAACTCCAACATGCAGGCTCTGAGCCGGGGGCAACAAGAATTGCCACCCCAGCCCGTCGCCTCTCACTGCCGGCAACGCCAGAGTAGAAGAGAGTCCAGCCCCTCTCGAGAGAACTGGTTCCAGAGCCCTTGCTGTGCGTCGAAGTGAGTCCGACTATGTCTAGTCGGAACTTCTCCACCTCGCGCACTAGCTCAGGCTCCTTATCCCCCAGCGAGGTGACGTTCCACGTCCCAAGAGCTAGCTTCTGTAGCCGAGGATCGGACCGCCAAGTGCCCTGCCTTCGGCTTCCGCCCAGCTCACATTGCACCCGACCTCTATGACCACTGCTATGGGTGGTGAGCCCATTGGAGGGGGAACCCATGTTGCCTCTTCGGGCTGTGCCCGGCCGGGCCCCATGGGGACAGGCCCGGCCACCAGGCGCTCGCCATCATGCCCCACCTCCGGGCCTGGCTCCAGAGGGGGGCCCCGGTGACCCGCGTCCGGGCGAGGGAAATCTGGGTCCATAGTTTTTATTTCTCATTGAGGTCTTCGAGCTGCTCTTTGTCTGATCCCTCACCTAGGACCAGTTTGTCTTGGGAGACCCTACCAGGGGGCATAAAGCCCCCGGACAACATAGCTCCTAGGATCATTGGGACACGCAAACTCCTCTACCACGGTAAGGTGGCAGCTCAGAGAGGAGGAATAATTTAGTGTTAATAGCTAAACATATTTGTTCTTCTGTTTTTCAATACTTAACATTAGTTTTGGGTAATACTACACATTTGAGTATTGCTCCCATAGGGCAGTATTGGTCATATCATTACTGATACTTAAACTGTTCAAGATTGGTAAATATAGATTTTTTTAAATCAAAATTATTTTCAAACAAAAACACAGGAATGAGGTGTAACCGTAACAATTAAATGTTTAAATTATTTAATGCTATCAGATTTATTTAGTGTGTTTGCTTTTGAAGTCTTTTAGTGTCCAGGACCTATTTCTTATGTTTGTAAACAATAACAATAAAGATGTTGTGTTATTGGAATGTATGTAATGACCGTAGTATTGACCATATAATACTTGGTATTATTACTATCAACATTTGTGTCGATACTATGAGCTCCATTTTTGTTACGATCTAGTATGGTGCGGAACCCAAGATGCAGAAAAAAAGGCCAACGTGCAAATTACAGTCTTTATTCCAGGGAGGAATTTACAAAAGGAGATGGTGGTGAGGGAGCACAATGGAAAAACAGCACACAACAAAACATCTTAACTGGTGGTCACACCGGGACACAGCTGGGCTAACCACACACGTCGGTCCCAACGCGGGAAGGAGCCTCGGAGGGTGAGACACAGGAGAAAGCCAGTGGCGAAGAAGTATTTGTATCCATGAACAGGAGCACTAAACATGTGGAACCGACGCCTCCCAGCTGCCACTACTTTGCTAAAATAGCCCTGATGTAATTAGTGGCCGGTGTGCCCAAAATCAGTGCCACTTGTGGATTGTCCCACTATAGGACGAAAGAGAGAGGGAGAGACAAGGAGAGCGAGCACACCAAACAGCAAGACAGCAATCATCACAGTCCACCCCCCCAGTCTTACTTTTTGACCCACCTCGGAGCATGGTGCAGGCGTGCGATGACGGTTAGCCTGACATTGGCCAGAGGTTCTGGTCAGCGTGGCTCTTGTGTTGCACATTGCCAGACGTGCTCGGCGCAGGTGGGCCCATACAAACGGGACCACAACCTCTGACTCGAGGGAAAAGAATGCGGGTGGATGGCACCCGTAAGCCGTATGGAAGGGTGACAATCCTGTGGCCGAGCTAATGAGGGAATTTCGGGCATACTCAATCCAGGGAAGTTCGGCTGACCAAGTTGAGGGCTGCTGGTGGCAGACGCATCGGATTGCCACCTCAAGGTCCTGGTTGGTGCGTTCCGTTTGCCCGTTACTCTCAGGGTGGTAGCAGGCGGACAGACATGGTGGACCCAAGGACCTGCAGAATTCCCCACAGACTGATGACGAAAACGGAGGTCCTCTTTCGGAGACCACCTCCGTGGGGATGCCATGATGCGTCCCTTGCAGGCCACCAAGGATGCGGGACTGAGGTATGATTGGCTCCGGTAGTGTCTCATCAGTGGGGAGGGAGAAGATGCAGGTGAGCGCATCAGGCTTAGTGTTCTGAGAGCCAGGGCGGAAAGTGATGGTGAAGTTGAAACGTGTGAAGAATAATGGCCACATGGCTTGACGTGAGTTGAGTATTTGAGCTGCATGGAGATAAGCCAGGTTCTTGTGATCTGTGTGAACGATGAACAGGAGTTCAGCCCCTCCAACCAGTGCCTCCACTCCTGAAGGGCCAGGAGGACAGCCAGTAGTTCCTTTTTGCCAATTACGTAATTATGCTCTAAGATGGCCCTTTTCTACTACGAACCATAGAAACAAAGTTGACGTCGCATGGAATGAGCATTTCTCGGCTTTTACAAACAGTTTATTTTCTAGCAGTCGCTGGAGAACCGCTGGATATGTTCCTCTCAGTTGGAAAAAAAATCAAAATGTCATCCAAATGAAAAGAAATCGATCCAACATGTCCCGAAAAATGTCATTAATGTAACTCTGAAATACTGCGGGAGCATTTGTCAGTCCAAAGGGCATGACCAAATATTCGTAATGTCCCAAAGGAGTGTTAAACGCTGTCTTCCATTCAAGACCCTCGCGGATCTGGACAAGATATACGCGTTACGAAGGTCGGGTTTTGTGTAAAACTTAGCAGATTTGAGTGGTGTAAATGCGTAGTCCACGAGGGGGCGAGGGTACTTATTGTTGACTGTAATTTGATTGAGGGCGCGATTGTCAATGCAGAGGCGCAGTGATTTGTCCTTCTTTTCAAAAAAGAAAAAAACGTCAGCTACAGGTGCCGACGAGGGGCGAACAATACCAGCAGCCGGCCCAAATGTCCCCGAAACCAGCGTTGCTGGCCGAGGTGCTGATGCCGGCGCTGCTGGCCGAGGTGCTGAGGTCGGTGCTGCTGGCCGAGGTGCAGCGACTGGTGCTCGTCTTGGAGCAGCAGGTTCAGGTGCTAGCCTTGGAGCAGGTGCTGACACAGGGGCCAGTCTGGGAGCTGGTGCAGACACGGGGGCCAGCCTGGGGACTGGTGCTAGCTCGGGGGCCAGCCTGGGGACTGGTGCTAGCTCGGGGGCCATCCTGGGGACTGGGGCTAGCTCGGGGGCTAACCAAAAGGTGATAAGTTTGAATTCATGTTACACGGGTCTTACAAAACAGGATCTTTTCATGTCGTTCTCACCATTCCTGGGTCTAAATTGGATGTCAAAGTGTACCAACATGTCTGATTATATCCTCTGCCTCTTCTGTCCAAGTGAGATGCATGATTTATGATCCACAATAAACTTCCAAGTAGCAGGGAAGCGAGGAAACAGCAGACCACTGGATGTAAGCACACGCTAGTGATCACATCGCCACTATAAATAGTTTGTCTGCATTAGTGCTTATAAAAACAATATCACTAATACTTGGTCATCATCATGATATGTAAACGGAGTATAATTAGCAGTTTTTGGATGGCTGTTTATTGGGTTTTTTGGGTGGAATAGACGACCTCCCATTTGCTCCGCTGTAAGCAGACTATTCATTTACGAGTTAGAATGCATCGTAAAAAAATCTATCCGTCATCATGGGTTTCATAATGATTTTGAATTATAGGCTAAATTCCCAAAAAACTGCAGTATGCAATATGCAAGCAATATGTCATACAAGACTTAACTAAAGTTGGCAAAAAATAAAAATAAATCACAGAAAGTGTGCCAGAGAACGCCAGTGTCATGCAGCCAGAACAGGAACTGAAGGAGTTATCCACAAGGCTTTGGGCTGCTTTACAGCTCAAACAGGGACTGGATGAGTTGTTAAGTACTGGTGAGGGAAGGAAGGTCCAGAAATAACTAGCTCAGCCTGACCAGGCGATGTAGATGCCAAGCATAGGTGGAGGCAAAGGTTCCTTTCGCACTGGCCACCCAGACGGAACTGGCAGTGACTGGACCCCAGGTCCCGTGAAACCATGACAAAAACTAAAGACATGAACCTGGAGGTCACAGGGGTTATAAGAGAATGGGTGCAAGGGGTGGAATAGTTCACAAAATCCACGGTTTGGATTTTCTTTCAGTTTCTGTGTCAGCATATCACCTGACACAGAAGTCGTTTGCAAACTGTTCGGCTCTTTAGAGTAAGAGATGAGTTTCATAGTCTCTCAGTGCTTTTGAGGTCTGAGTGAGGCAGGCAGGGCACTCAACCGAGAAGGGGGTAGGACGGCTAGCTAAAGTGTTGGCACGGATCCATGGAGGTGAGTGAAACGTTTAGTTTTGGTGAGCGAGGTGGAGTGTTTATGAGAACGTGCAAAAGTCCCCGTAAACATAGGATAGGATAGGATAGGTCTTTATTGTCATTGCACAAGTACAACAAAACTTTGTTTTCAGCACAAACCTGTTCAAGATTAGACAAACAAACAGTGTACAGGGTTACAGAACAGGAATGGTGATGGGTCGCCACAAGGCGACAAGGTAAAAGATGGGGAAAAAGGTAAAACGCTGGGGAAGGATGAGTAAAAAATACAATCTAGAATGGGCTCCTAAGGGGGCCCAGTCTGGAGTGGGAAAAAACCTCCATAGCAAAGCACATATACATATTACAACATACCTGTACATCTTGAGATATCTAGCAACAGAGGGAAGGGAGTGCGGGGTCATGGTGATAGGCCGCAGCTCTCAGGTGCTGACCAGCATGATTGTGGAAACATGAAAAAACATTGAGTCAAATGTCGAAACTTAACATAAAGGACATTTTGACGACTGAGTACTAAATACACAGACTAATTTGAGAACGCAATACAACTGGACTAGACACAAAAGGAAGGAGAGAGCTGATTGGAGGAAAGGCGGGTCAGGGCATTACACAGGCGCAACTCAAGACACAAATGAGCACTTTGGGAACAAAACACAAAACAACCAGAAACAAATCATGTTTCAATATAGGTAGCCTGTCGCCCATTGTTGCCTTTCACAAGTAAGTCGAAGTACTGGACTCTAATGGTGGGCTGATCTTTTTGTATGTTGTGAAGAACAACATGAGATCAGGATGAGATGAGATCATTTTCATTGTCAAGTGTGGGGTGACTCCATCTGAGTGGATACCTGGCTTTAGAGAACCTATGCTTTTTTTCTTGCTGTCTCTTGTTAATTGTAAGTGTCAGGATGAAGTTACATCACCGAGGAGAAAACCACACAGCAATAAGTTTGAAATAGTAACAGAAAATACAGAAAGCATTGTGACCTGTATACCTCCAGCGAGAGTGTTGGTCTTTCTTAGGTTTGTCTTGTAAGAGCAGGTTTGTTTTTGTTCTTGACAACTATGCAGGGTGTGACTGCCTGTGAATATAAAATGAGTTTGGCTTCTCATGGAACACTCCTACCTGAATGAGTGTGATGTTCCCACGCACGGCAAGAATCAAGGAGCACATAGAAGAGTCAGAGAAAATTCAAAATTAACTGTTATTGGGGAAATTCAGCATAAAGAGTATCTCATATGTTCTTATTTGTAGATATGAATGTAACCAGTTGCCATTGATATTGGAATAGTTCTCATAGCTGACCTTTATACATTTGGTGCAGGCTTGATTCTTGATCAAAACACAGCATGTGCTAAAATGAGTTGGGTCAGAAAAGAGATTACAGTATATAATTTTGGGGAACAAAAAAAGACTGCAAATTAACTCTCAACTCTGTCTCTGTCACTTGTACAAAATTATTTTATTGAGCCAGATAGACAGTTTTCTCTTAGATTGGTTCCTGGACAGAAGATCATTGGAGCTAATGAGATGTGTTTAAATATTTGTTTTAGTAGAGCTAGGCGATGACGTCTCTCTGGAACATTGTGGAGATTAAAACAAACCTGTAATGCGTGTTAATTGGCATACCATACACTCTGTCTTTAACACTTATTAATTGCCTAGTCTTTTCTCTTTGTTGTTTTGGCAGGGTGTTCTACATGATTTGCCAGCATTTCCTACTAAAGACATAATTGTCTAAATAGTGGGCAAAACCTTTTCACTCAGCCTAACGTTTAATGAGTAAAAAATCAGTCTTTGTTTTGGTGTCCTGTACATCTACGTCTACATCACATCTATCTACCTCTAATAGTTTTTTTTTGTTTAGTTTTTTTGTTTTTTTATTAATCAGTTCAACAAAATAATACACAATAATACCATCTATCAACCTCTATTAACTGTGGATATATGTAGTCTAAGCAACAGCTGATCTGCTGTATAAAAAAATCAGTCTTTACATTACCATGAATTGATTAACATGGACCCCGACTTAAACACGTTGAAAAACTTATTCGGGTGTTACCATTTAGTGGTAAATTGTACGGAATATGTACTGTACTGTGCAATCTACTAATAAAAGTCTCAATCAATCAATCAATCAAACAAAGATAATAATCTTCGGTTTAACAAACATTTTCAGAGATGGATAATTCAACATTGTTTTTTTTTTGTTTATTTTAATTTATTGTCATCGTACTTTGCAGTGTTGGCAAACTGCACAGCAATATTATGTGTTGCTTCTAACATTCACTTCTGCAGCAACAATAATAATGTGTAACAATGTCATTTTTAACTGTAGCAATACTAAAACTTAAAAGTCAGATAGATTTCTGAACCAGCTCTTTACTTGTTTATGATGTGTACAAATGTTGGTAGCCAGTAACCATGTAAACTCCTTATATAGGACACCTACACAATAAGAAAACTGATTTTAGTGGAATGTCAATGCGGCTACTTGTGTTTTTACAACAGTTATGAGACAAATTTCCAGAACAGAGACAGCAAATAAGAATGGACAGACATAATTGTACCTTTTATTATTCAAATGGTAGACGAAACATTGGTGTTACTATAGGATCAACGCGACAGGAACATTACCAAATTATTTACAGTGTATGCATGGACTGTATTAGCGGGTGCTAATGTCTTATACACTCATTCAGGTAGACAAAATATTTGTTATGCAAAAATAAACAAACTCAAAAAATGTCAAATTCTAAACATATAATAATAATAATAATAATAATGAAGGATGCAGCTGAGATAGGCTGCAGCACCCCCCGCAACCCCAAAAGGGACAAGCGGTAGGAAATGGATGGATGGATAATAATAATACTACTTCATAGGCTGCCCAGTGGGAGAGAGAAAGCCAAGAATAAAGAGAGGGAACATACAAGAGGGAGTGGTCTGGATGAGCCGGCTTTCCAAAAATAGGCACAACAACATTATCAATCAATCAATGTTTATTTATATAGCCCTAAATCACAAGTGTCTCAAAGGGCTGTACATTAGAGGTGTGTCTCCGCATACGCATTGAAAATGTCCCTCGGAGAAAGAGAACAGACTCTAATCACATGTCTGGTCCATATCTGCTTCCACACCTACGTAAAAAATACTGCCTTACTATATTGTTGAGTAACAATACACAAGTATTTCCTTTTAACGTTGCAAGTACTGTATGCTACACAATAACTTGTTTTTTTTATGTTCTGAAAAAAAATACCAGTAATCATCTTTTAGCAAGGCAACACATTTATAACACAAAAGTACAGTATTATTTCATCTGAAGTCAACATCCTGTCAATGAGAAAGGACGCAAAGAAAAAAAGCTCCGCTTCTGCTACCGGAGTTTTTGTTAAGTCTGAAGATTTTGACCACTGATTTGACCACTGATTTGCGATCACAGCCACAGGAGAGTCACCTGGCATCTTCGATCTGATTTTGGTCAGTTGAGAGGCACTGATACGCTGAAATAAGGCGAGTGGAAGAGCCGTTAGCCTCAAGCCAAAGGCGCCTCCCGCAGTTCAAAGCGGTTGCCTAGCAACCAAAAGTTACGGCGAGTTTATAGCTGTTTTAAAGTGATCCCGACGTCGCAGAGTGATATAAGTTGACAGGCTGACACCTCAAATTGATCTCTGAACGGCGCAAGGTACGAAATTGTTGAAAAAACAAGTTAAAAGTGCCGCAAGTCGCTAAAGAAGTAACTGCCCTTAAGACATAAGAGGCGCTGACGTCAGTGACTGCCGCGATGCCAAAAGTTAAAGGATTGACTGGAAAGACTGATTTGAAGCTGGGCACAGGACATGATGGGATTCAAGAAGGGATACTACAAAAAATACTCCAGGAATTTAAAGAAGAAATGATAGAAAAATTGGAAGAATTGATGGATGGATGGAAAGAGGATATGAAAGAAATGAAAGAAGAAATTAAAGAAATGAAAAAAGAGAACAACTCCAGAAATAAAGAAGCCACTGAAATGAGCAAACAAATGAAGATCTTTCAAGAAGACAACAACATGCTGAGGAACATCATAGATGAAATGGATCAGGATAAACGAATGAATGATATCATTGTGACAGGGCACCGAATTAAACCAAGATCCTATGCGAAAGCTGTGAATAATGAAGGTGAACCAGATTAAATGGATATGGTCTCAGCAGAACAGCAAGTGGTCAACTTTCTGCAATCAAAAGAAATTGAAATTGACATTAATACCATCGAAACATGCATCCCACTGAACGGAAGAAACAACAACGCCACTCCAGTCGTGCTCGTGAAACTCGTAAACAGAAAATCTAAAATGGCATTGCTGAGACAGGGAAAGAAGCTGAAGGGAACAAATGTGTACATGAATGAGCATCTCACAAAACGTAATGCTGGAATCGCCAAGAAAGCACGCGACTTGAGAAGGCAGGGAAAAATCCAGGGAACTTGGAGCGCCAACTGTAAAATCTACATCAAGCTGAATGGAAGTCCAGAAGCAAGAGTAATTGTTGTCCATGACATCAAAGACCTGGACAATTTTTAAAGTTTACACAGCTACCACAACAACGATGATAATGGACTCTGACAGAAAACAAGCACCTAAATTCAGCATCGGCACTACTATGTTCCAAGGGACGACTAAACAAGAGGACCTAGATTCAGGATTGCATCCACCTACACTTATAGAGATTATGGAAACAACATCAAAGTATGTTGAACAAGAAAATATGGAACTAAAAAATTTCTGCAACAAAGATCACAAAAACCAGGATTTGGAAAATGATATAGATCCAGATACAAATTTTTTCTCCCACATCAGTGATAGTTGTTTTTATTATACAGATGATCAATATAATAGCAACATTGAATGTGATAACAAATTGTCAATTATTCATTTTAATAGTAGAAGCTTGTATGCAAATTACAACAACATTAAGAACTTTTTGGAACACATCAACGAACCCTTCAAAGTGATTGCTGTCACAGAAACATGGATTGATGATAAAAAAAAGGAATAGAGGGATATGACCTAAACTACATCAACAGAACCAACAAAAATGGAGGAGGAGTAGCTGTGTACGTGATGAAGAACCTGAACTACAAAGTGGTAAAAAACATGTCATTTGCCATAGATAATATCTTAGAATGTATAACCATTGAAATATGTCAGGAAAAAAGCAAAAACATATTCATCAGTTGTATATATAGATCACCTAAATCAAGTATAGAAACATTTGAAGAATGGATCAAGGCAACTTACATGGACAATGGTCAAAGAATAATGTTCTTATGTGGTGACTTTAATATTGACTTATTGAACCCCAACAAGCAAAAGTCTATTGATGACTTAATTGATACAATGTACAGCATCAGTCTATATCCTAAAATCACAAAGCCAAGCAGAATCACAGGACAATGTGCCACGCTTATTGATAATATTTTTACCAATGATTTTGATAATAACACTACAAGGGGTCTACTTATAAGCGACGTTAGTGATCATCTGCCAGTTTTTACAATATATGATGGAAACTACAAGAAGAACATGGAAGACAAAAGGACATTTCGAAGACTATGCACAGAGAAGAGGATGACTGCCTTCAAAATTGAGCTACAAAAGCAAGATTGGGACAATGTGTATAATGAAAAAGAGGTTGATGAAGCATATGAACATTTCTTAAACAAGTTTATAATACTTTATGACAAACATTGTCCATGGATACAACTCAGTAACAAGCAGAGAAAGAATAATCAACCATGGATGACAAAAGGATTAAAAAATGCTTGTAAGAAGAAGAATACACTATATAGAAAATTTACAGCACAAAGAACTATAGAGGCAGAAATGAAGTACAAAAAGTATAAAAACAAGTTAACAGACATACTACGATCATGTAGAAAAGAATATTACAGTGAATTATTGGACAGGAACAAAAATAATATGAGAGCAACATGGGGCATCCTCAATAGCATTATTAAAAATGGAACTAAGAGGGACTACCCTCAATACTTCTTAGATGAAAATAAAAAAAAATGACAATATAAAGGAAGTAGTTGAAAGCTTCAATAATTATTTTGTAAATATTGGACCAAAATTGGAAGAAAGGATTCCAGACCCAGTTCCAATTGAGGACTATAATGATACCATAGAGCGAAATCCCAACTCCATGTTCCTCAGTAATGTGACACAGGAGGAAATAGTTACAATCGTGAAAAAATGTAAATCTAAGACTTCAACTGATTGTAACGGAATTGATATGGAAACGATAAAAAAGGTTATTGAAGAGATCTCAGGACCATTAATGTATATTAGTAACCTATCATTTCAAACAGGTACATTTCCAAACAAAATGAAAATAGCTAAAGTTGCACCAATTTATAAGACTGGAGACAAACATCAATTTACAAATTATAGACCTGTTTCTCTACTTCCACAATTTTCTAAAATCATTGAAAAATTGTTCAATAACAGATTAGAAAGTTTCATGAATAAAAATAGAATACTCGAAGAGAACCAATATGGATACAGAGCTAATATTTCAACTTCAATGGCTTTAATTGAAATTACAGAAGAAATTACCAATGCAATAGATAGTAAAAAATGTGCGGCAGCGGTTTTTATGGATCTAACTAAAGCATTTGACACAATTAATCACAATATTTTAATCAAAAAACTAGAACGATATGGCATCAGAGGGTTAGTCTTAAACTGGATAAGAAGTTATCTAACGAACAGGAAACAATACGTGAAGCTAGGCGAACACACGTCTACAACGCTAAATATATCCTGTGGTGTACCTCAGGGATCAATACTAGGACCTAAATTATTCAATCTCTATATAAATGACATTTGTAAAGTTACAAAAGATTTAAAGTTTGTATTATTTGCGGATGATACAACAGCGTTTTGTTTAGGAGAGAACACACAGGAGATAATACAAATAATAACAGAAGAAATTAACAAATTAAAAAGATGGTTTGACAAAAACAGACTATCGTTGAATCTTAGTAAAACTAAAATAATGCTATTTGGTAACAGTAGAAGAGAAAGTCAAACACAAATACAAATAGTTGGAATAGAAATTGAAAGAGTAAACGAAACCAAATTTGTAGGTATAATGATTGATGATAAATTGAACTGGAAATCTCACGTAAAAAATATACAACATAAAGTTGCAAGAAACACGTCAATAATGAATAAAGCAAAACATGTTCTAGACCCAAAATCCCTTCATATTCTCTACTGCTCACTAGTGTTACCATATCTGAGCTACTGTGTAGAAATATGGGGAAATAATTACAAAAGTACACTTCATTCATTAACGGTGTTACAAAAAAGATCAGTTAGAATAATACATAATGTTGGATATAGAGAACATACAAACCCTTTATTTATTGAATCAAAAATACTGAAATTCCACGACATAGTGAATTTGCAAACAGCTAAAATTATGCACAAAGCAAACTATAACCTGCTACCCAAGAATATACAACAATTCTTCTCAAAAAAAGAGGAGAAATATAATCTTAGAGAAAAACGTAATTTAAAACATTTGTTTGCACGTACAACACTTAAGACCTTCAGTATATCAGTATGTGGAATTAAATTATGGAATGGATTAAGCAAAGCAATCAAACAATGTACTAATATGATACACTTCAAGAAACTCTTCAAACTTAAAGTGTTTACAAAGTACAAAGAAGAAGAACCATGACAAACATTCTCAATTTATTTCATCCATCCATTCATTCATTCTTAAAGTAATCTTACTTATCTCATCATATGAAATATGACTTACTTCACCAATTATTATTATTAAATTCTTACTATTTATTTATTTATTTTTATTGTGATTACTTATGGAGTTTGTGAAAAAATTGTGAACAGGAAGTGAACAAAAAGTTTTGCAACTGTTATGTAAAGAAAAGGGGTAGGATTAAATAAGCTCTGCTTCTTCCCACTCCTTTTCAAACATGTTGAAAAGAAACTGGAAATTGTGATGTATCATGTTGTATCCTTGCATGTTCGAAATAAACTCAAACTCAAACATTCTCAACCAATATTTTTCAAGCTTGAGGGGCTTATTGTTTTAATTCACTTCTTGAAAACAGTGAGGATGGTGGGAGGCACAGATTCGCTTTATAAAGCGAAGTGAAAGTGCCACTTTCTGTAAACAGATAATCTGAGGCATGATATGAAAAAGATGAACAATGATAAACATTATAGAAGACTTAAAATCAGATTTAAAATTAGATATGAAAGATTTACAATCAAATGTAGAAACTCTACAATTACGAATGACAGCTTTAGAAGAGAGATAAGCAGGGCTGTGAATCTTTGGGAACCAGGCGATTAGATTCGATTCAATTCTTGGGGGTAAAAAAAACTAACATAAATGTCCAAAGCAAACGATTGTGCAAAAAAAAAAAAAGACTAGGCCCCTCTCACAAGGTCTGGGTCATAACAGTGAGGAAAAGGTGAAATCATGTTTACTTGACAAAACACTCACCTCCATGAAGCCTGATCAGCACTCTGGCCTTGCACCATTCTCAGGCCATCACTATGCCTCCCTCAGGGCCACCTCAAACTACGAAACTAACTCCAAAATACGAAGCCGAACAGTTCCCAAATGACTTTTACGTGTCAGATGATATTTTTCTTTTACAAATGTTATGACTAATTGTCGTCCAAAAGCTGAGTGAAAAATACCATGCCGATGCTAGGAAATTGTGGACGCGACCACCAATCTTTATTGGTAAATTAATGATAACTTGACAGCTTATAATACTATGGACCACTATAGTTGAATAATAACTGATGCATTCTTGTGTGTGCTTTCTTTTACCTGAAAATATGTTACCTCAAATGTTTGGGTATGTCGTTATGTTATTGTGCTTATTCGTAAACGAATTTCCCTTTTTCATTTAATCAGAATGTTAATAAAATGTTGAATTAATCTGTAGTTTATTTGTTTTTTGGTCTATATGCTTCCTATATTTAGTACCATTTTCATTCATTCATTCAATTTGTATGTATCTCCTTCATAAATGTACATTTTTGATCAATAGACAATTAAACTTTAGTAACTAAACACATATTTACACACCTATGCTTGAGAAGGAACAGGATGAAGAAAATCTTATATTTCCTGCCCCCTTCAACATAATAAGTAGTCTTACTTAAAGGATATCCCAGATTCACAAGCATACAAACCAAACAAATGCATTCAAATACAATGAAAACAAACAAAAAATACACAAAAAAAACAACAAGTGCAAAACTTCATGAAGTACAAACCGAACAAAAAAAGTATTATACACCTCACGGGATGATACAAAACAATTACAAACCAGACAATAAGTAAAATAACAAATGTAAAGCAAAATGTAGACACTTAACGGCTGTCCATATGATCTTATTGTTCTGTCTTTATATATATTTTTCAATTGGAATATATTCATACAATATTTTATCTCATTGTAAAGAGATTTCCATAGTTTAACCCCCACTACTGATATACACATTTGTTTTAAAGTTGCCCTTGATTACAGATGTTTGAAATTACCTTTTCTTTTATGCTCTTCATTCTCAGAAGTAATGACAAACATTTTTTGTAAATTTGCTGGTAATGTTTTACTTTTAGCCTTAAACTAACACATAATGTGTAACTTTACTTGCTCCTGTAGTTTCAATAAACCAGAATTAATAAATAATATGTTGGTGTTTGTAGATAATCTGCTTTATGAATAATCCTTATAGCTCTTTTCTGTAGTTGATACAATGCCTTTATGTTACTCTTATATGTGTTCCCCCACACTTCCACACAGTGGCTGATATATGGCAATATAAGTGCACAATACAATATACGCATTGCTCTATAATCTAACACATATTTTACCTTATGTAATATAAAATACAGACATATTTTTCCATACATGTACACTATGAGATTTCCATGTCAGACCGTCATCCAGTATCACTCCTAAAAATCTAAGTTCAGAAACCCTTTCAATGTCAATTCCATCTATTGACAGTTTGATCGATTCCTCCCTTTTCCTCTTACAAAAAATCATAAACTTTGTTGTTGTTTTTTTACATTTAATGATAATTTATTGGCATCAAACCATCTCTTAAGTTTAATAATTTCCTGTTCAATAATGTTTGATAACGCTTTTAAGTCATGTACCGAACTATAAAAGTTGGTGTCGTCCGCAAATAATGCAAATTTCAATAACTTTGATACCTCACATATATCATTAATACTGTATATTAAATAAAAAAATGTAGTCCCAAAACCGAACCTTGTGGAATTCCACATTCAATCCTCATTTGTTCAGATGTATTACCCACAAAATCCACAAACTCTTGTCTATTATCTAAATAACTTCTTATCCAGTCTAAAACTACTCCTCTCACACCAAATGAATGCAACTTCGACAATAATATAGAATGATCTATACTGTCAAAAAAATGTTTAAGATTGATAAACACCCCTATAGTGTATTTCTTATTATCAGTTGCTGTTGCTAAATCCTCCATTATATTCATTACAGCTAAAGCAGTGGATCTATACCTCTATCTAATCCATACTGGCTCTCACTCAACAGCATGTTCTTTTCAATAAAACTGTCAAATTTTTCTACAAATATTTTTTCAATTATTTTAGAAAATTGTGACAGCAGTAACACTTGTCTGTAATTAGTAAATCTATGTTTATCTCCCTTTTTAAAGAGTGGAATTACCTTTGCTACCTTCATTCTACCTGGAAAGGTCCCTGTTTGAAAAGAAAGATTAAAAACATAAAGAGGTTTGTTGATACAGTCAATAGTCTTTTTCATAAGTATCATGTCTATACCATCACTGTCTGTTGATGTCTTATTTTTCAGTTTTGTTACCATCGATACAATTTTATTTTCACTAACATCTCCTAGAAGTATGGACTGTAGCACTTTGCTTCCCCCTCTCCATCCACTCTGTATATCTTTATGTTCTTCAATACTCTCTGCCAATTTGGGTCCAACATTCACAAAAAAAGAATTGAATCCATTCGCCACTTCATTCATGTTTTTTATCATCTTATTTTCCTCATTGATAAAATGGCTTGGTGGGTTTGTAGCCCCAATGTTTTTCCTATTACCTTGTTCAGAATATTCCAAGTTCCTTTGATATTGTTTTTATTTTTTTCTAGTATATTACTATAAAATTATTTCTTAGCTTGTCTCATTATTGTTATCAATTTGTTTTTGTAAACCTTATATTTCGTTTCAGCATTCTTTGTTCTTACGTTTATGAAGTCTCTATAAAGTTTGTTTTTCTTTTTTAAGCATTCTGTAGTCCCTTTATAATCCAAGGCTTTTTTATTGTAGCTGTCTCTTTGTTTCCATACATTCGGACAATGCTTTTCACACAATGATAAATATATATTAAGAAAAGCCTCATATGCAGCATTTGCCTCTCCCACATACACCTCATCCCAGTCTGCTTCAAATAAGTCCTTCCTAAACTTATGTATTGCCTCTTCAGTCCTTTTCCTTACATACCTATGGGTTTTCTCCTCCCTCTTTCTATACATTTGACAGTCATAAGTAAGAAACACGGGTAAGTGGTCACTTATATCATTATTACTAGTCCACTTTTTATATTATTTTCTATGACATTTATAAAGATGTGATCGATTAACGTTGCACAATTTGTCGTCATTCTACTGGGTTTGGTGATCAATGGATAAAGCCCTCTACTACATACCACATCCAAGAAGTCTCTTGTTGATTTATTTCTGGGTGAGCTTAGCAGGTTTATGTTATAGTCGCCACACATGACGAATGTTTTCTTTTCCTTTACCTTACACAATAATTATTTCAGACTATCATTAAATGCTTCTACCTTAGACCCAGGTGTCCTATATAAACACGTAACAATAACATTTCTCTTCTTTTTCTATGTCTACCTCCACAGTTACACATTCAAATAAATCATGGATTACCACTGTCATACATTGTATGCTCTTGATGATTCTACTTTGGATACGCCCATTTTCCAAGATGGCGCCAGTATGTGCTTTGGCCCGCCGTCTCTCGCTGTCAGCTCTGTTCGTTTTTGTGTTGTTTGCGTCTATTTTCGTCTCTGTCAGCTCGCTGCTTGTGTATGACCGCCAAACACTATTGAATCTTTGCCCCTCTCCCACTGATATGATCAACTTCGACGTTGGTTTTACGACGTCCCAGTCAGCTTTTTCACCTGGCCGGATTCCTGCCTTCCTTTCCCGCCTCCTGGCTCCTCTCCCCCGGCGGAAGCATCTCCGGCGCCGCGGTAAACGTGGCGGCCAGCTGGTGAAAGTTAGGGCACTCCTGGCCCGGCTTCCCGTGGCTTCCCGAAGGAGGAATGGTGCGGTATCCGGTCTCATCCTGCACCCACGCTCGCTGGATCCCGTCGGTTCCTGGCTTGTTCCTATCGTTGGTTTGGAGGAAGAGGCTTGCCGTCGTCGCTCCTGCTGTCCCCGCCCCCGGAGGCGCGGGGTGGATTCCCGCCACCAGCGGGCTCTGTGTCGGGCCCCACCCGGATTAGCTGCGGCCTTGGACGTGCTGGCCCCCGCCAGGTTGGGTCTTGTGAACGCAAGATCCTTGACAAACAAAACTTTTATCCTGAAGGACTTGACTTCCTCTGTGTGACGGAAACATGCTGAGAGCTGGTGAGTCCGCCCCTCTTAATGAACTTCTGCCTCCGGGGTGTTCCTACTTTAATTCTCCGCGGTCGTCCGGTCGAAAAGGAGGAGGATTAGCAGTCGTTTTTAAAAATGACTTTAAATGACGTCAGATCCGCCTGCAATCCTTCTTTTCAAGCTTTGAACTGTGCATGTTTGAACTGGGTCTTTCTGATGTCGTCCTGTGTGCCGTCGTCTATCGACCACCCAAGTACCACAAAGACTTTATAACTGACTTTTCTGAATTTCTGTCTGAAATCCTGCCCAAATATGATCGTGTCCTTATTGTGGGTGATTTTAATATTCACAGCTGCTGTCCAGACGAGTCGCTTTCCAGGAGCTTCCTGAATGTAATTGACTCTTTTAACTTTGTACAATCTGTGTGTGGTTCCACACATGAACGCGGGCATACACTCGATTTAGTGCTCTCGTATGGTTTGTGTGTTTTTAATTTGGACATTTGCGACGCTGTGTTCTCTGATCATATGCCGATCCTTTTTGATATTCCCACTCAGTGTCCGGTTAAATTGTGCGCTCCGCCTCAACGCTCTCGCATGTTTAATTCTTCGTCTCCTGCTCTGTTCTCCTCAATTTTTTCGACTTTTTGTGATGATAATTCTGCAGCCTCTGTATGTCTGAATACTGAAGAGTTGGTTTCTGGGTTCAACTCTATTTGTTTACAAACACTGGACACAATCGCTCCTTTCAAGTGCCGCCGCTCTAAAGCCACGCCTCAGCCCTGGTTGAATGACGCCACTCGGGCTGCCAGGCCCGTACAAAGTACGTTTTCATTGAGGATAGCTATTGCTGCTTCAGATACAAATACAGAAAGGTAAGCTACACTCACAATACTTGATTTATGTTGTTAAAAGCAAATGGGACCAAAAAGTATTTAATAACAACTTTATCAAATACTTTTTGAAACCATTTATCACATCATAATATCATTATGATAAGGTTTTTATGAAAGCAAATAACTCCCTTCTTTTTCCTGTTACTCTAATGTGCAACCTAAATCAACAATGATTGGAGCTGCACATATGAATTTAAGTAAAAAAAAGAAGAAAAAAAACTACAAAAATATCTATGCCTCACCTGGTGTTTAGTTCACCGCACTTCACTGCTCACCACCAAGCAAAAATCGCGCATGCTCAGAAAAGTAGCATCAGATTTACCGCCCGCCCGAGCACCCACTGGCAGAAATGTAGATCGGCGCCTATGCTCATAGGCGCCCACACTCAATACACTTTGTGTGTAGCTGTGGAGGCACTACCGGTGTCTGCCTCACTTCTCGTCTGCCTTATTTTGATCATGAAACATGGAATTTCCGCGATTTTGACCATGAAAATTATCAAAATATACAGGAACCACACCAAAATCACATAGAAAGCATAGACCAAAAGATAAATGTTCAAACTTATTTGATTTTATTACTTCGTTTTTTGAACGTCTCATGTCACTTGCCTCCCCTGACAGCACGTCACTGGTGGTGAGAAAGAATTTGCCATCAATCTCACGTGGGCATGTGTGCTCGGCATTGTCCCGGAAGCACACACGGGATCGGCGCCTATGTCTATGAGTATGCCCCATGTAGCGTTCATGATTTTGTTCCTGTCTAACAATTGACTGGATTATTCTTGCCTACATGTTCTTATTATGCTGGTAAGCTTGTTCTTGTACTTTTTGTACCTATTTTCTTTGTTATAAATGTAATATATATCCATTTGTCATCCTTGGTTGATTGTTCTTATTTTGCTTTTTCATTAGTTGTTTTCTTACATGGACAATGTTCGTCTTTTTCTCGACGAAGTTGTAAATCTCATGCCAGGCTGTACCCATATCTGCAGCAGGTCTCCAATGTGAACAGCCTCTGGCATGTTAGTTCTTCTTGTAGTTTTCGTCATAGATTATGAAAACTGGTAAATGATCACTGATTTATGTTAACAGACCACTTGTGGTATATCGAAATCATTAGTTAAATATTATCAATAAGGGCAGCATAGCACTATGACTTGTCATTCACCTTGGCCTTGTGATTTTTGGATAAAAACTTGTGCTGTACGTTGTATCTCTAAATTATTCAGTGGTCTTTTGCTTGTTGGGGTTTAAGGGGTCAATATTGAAGTCGCTACATAAGAGAATGATGATTTCAGTAAAAGTTGCCTTCATAGTCCTCAAACCTTCCAATATTCGACTTGCATGTTCTATATATCTACAGCTAATCAATAAATGTTTGCTTTTATTATAACATTACAAAGTCATACATTTTAAAATGTTGTCAATAGCACATGTTGTTTTTGAGCACTTTGTAATGCAAGTCTTTCTTCACATCAATTGCCACGCTGGTTGATTCTGTTAATGTTATTTAGTTCATATCCTTCTATTTCAAATCGTTTTTCTTCATTACTGATCCCTGTTGCTGATATGGCAATCACTTTGAAAGGTTCGTTGAAATTGTTTTTCTAAATTATCCATATCATTGTAATTTGCACACATACAAACGTACATACCTCTGTCGTTCAGATGGATGAGTGACAGTTTGTCGGATTATGTTGGTGTTTTATTGTTCATCTGTATAATATAGACTGTTATTCTTTATGTGAGAGAAAAAGGTTGTGTCAGGATCTCTTTCGATTTTCATGATTTATGCAGCAAAGACTTTCAATTTTTTAACTTTGTACCTTGCCTTTAATAATGCTGTTTTTTTGTGATTATTAATTGAGATTGAATGACATAAAAAATAATGGTGATCTCTTTTTTTGTCATATCGCCAAGCCCTATGATCTGATCATCAGCTTGGAATAATCACAAATAAGGAGGCAGTACCACACAAAAGTTTAAGATTTCCTCCTCAAAAGTCCCTCATAGTCACACACGCTAATAAGATTATCAGTTTAAAGTGTGTTGGAACCAAATTTCCTTATTTGTTTAAATTGTTTTTATTTTGTTTTCTCTAAATGATTGCTGGCCTCTGTTCATGCTGAATTTCCTTTTCGTCAGATTGCTCCGCCCACTTCCTCTGGAGAACCAGGGAGTGTTGACAGGGATAGGACCGTTGCTATGGTGCGGTTGCCATGGTAACCTAATTTAATTGGGTTCAGGTGGGAGCACTCGGGGGCGACTGCACGGAGGACACAAACAGTTTTCGACCGTGCCGTGCAGGCCGTGTGTGGTCAGGTCTCGCTGCTGAGACAATGTTCCATTTAAGGTCAGCATACATTATGTTCTATAGCCCAGTGGTCCGCGGACCGGTACCGGGCCGCACAAGAAAAAATAATAATAATATTAATTTTTTTTAAAAATAATAATATTTTTTTTTTTTTAATTAAATCAACATAAAAAACACAATATATAGATTATATAACAATATAGATCAATACAGTCTGCAGGGATAAGGTCCGTAAGCACACATGATTGTATTTCTTTATGAAAAAATGATAAATGATAAATGGGTTGTACTTGTATAGCGCTTTTCTACCTTCAAGGTACTCAAAGCGCTTTGACAGTATTTCCACATTCACCCATTCACACACACATTCACACACTGATGGCGGGAGCTGCCATGCAAGGCGCTAACCAGCAGCCATCAGGAGCAAGGGTTAAGTGTCTTGCCCAAGGACACAACGGACGTGACTAGGATGGTAGAAGGTGGGGATTGAACCCCAGTAACTCCGATTGCTGGCTCGGCCACTCTACCAACTTCGCCACGCCGATGCTTTAAAAGCTCCCAGCCTTCAAGCTCCCTCACATACAGCATCTTATGGCTTGAACTCCTACTTAAAGACAACCGAGGAACCACCAGTCACTCTTAACCCCAAGGCTAAAGCACCAGTCACTCTCAACGCCCAGGCTAAAGACTATCAACCCCCCACACAGCAGCAGTCAAGCCAAGCTTCACCACCACCTCCACCACAGTCACCATCCATCCAAGCAACAACAAATAACAGCATGGCAACTACAATATAGGACACCACCTCCCATTCAACCACCCACATTTTGGCAAGAGCAACAGTCCATGCTTTCACACCCCAAGCCCATTCAGGTACAAATGCAACCACCACCTTCTTTACCAAAATAGCAGCAGGTCTCCTGGACATACTTGCCAACCCTCCCGTTTTTAGCGGGAGAATCCCGTTATTCAGCGCCTCTCCCGACAACCTCCCGACAGAGATTTTCTCCCGACAAACTCCCGGTATTCAGCCGGAGCTGGAGGCCACGCCCCCTCCAGCTCAATGCGGACCGGAGACTGAGTGGGGACAGCCTATTCTCACGTCCGCTTTCCCACAATATAAATACGCTTGCAAATTCCAAAACGAATGGGAACAAGAATTTCAGTTCATCCAGGACAGTTCGAAGGGGAAGGTGTATGTTGCCTGTAAATATGTAGAACAGACTTCTTCATTGAACACGGTGGCCGAAATGATTTCTCAGTCATTAACAGAGAAGTTAAACAGGACAATACTGCCATCTAATGGATAGATAATTCAAGTATTTCTTTTATGTAAATAAAATAAATATATATATATATAGCTAGAATTCACTGAAAGTCAAGTATTTCACACATGTATGTATATATATATATATATATATATATATATATATATATATATATATATATATATATATATATATATATACATATATATATATATATATATATATATATATATATATATATATATATATATATATATATATATATGAAATACTCGAGTTGGTGAATTCTAGCGGTAAATAACCACGCCCCCAACCACAAATTTTTATCATTTTTTCAATCAAAAATCAACACCATCCACTCTGAACTGGCCGCCTCCTCTCCCACCTCCTCCCCTACCCCCGATCATGCCCCCCCTTTACTCTCCAACCACCCACTCAACTTCTTCTCCGAAATCACCACAACTGACCTATCCTCCATAACTTCTGGTATGAAAGCCTCCACCTGCATCCTCGATCCAATCCCATCCACTTTAGTCATAGCCTTCCCCCCCTCACTCTCACCTCTCATCACCACTATAATTAACTCCTCCCTATCCACTGGCTCTGTCCCTCCTGCCCTCAAGCTGGCTGCCATCACCCCCATTCTCAATAAACCCGGTCTCGACCCCAACTCCCCCAACAACTACAGGCCCATCTCCAACCTCCCCTTCCTCTCTAAAATTCTCGAACGTGCAGTTGTCTCCCAAATCAAATCCCACCTTCGCCACAATAACCTATACAAAACGTTCCAATCCGGCTTCCGCTCACTCCACAGCACAGAAACTGCCCTCCTCAAGGTCACCAACGACATCCTCCTCTCCGCCGACTCTGGTTCCCTCTCCATCCTCATCCTCCTCGACCTCAGTGCTGCCTTCGACACCATCAACCACTCCATCCTCCTATCACGCCTCCACTCCTCCCTTGGTTTATCCGGCACTGCCCTCTCCTGGATGAAATCCTACCTCTCTGACCGTCAGCAATTCATCTCAATCAACAACTGCACCTCCTCCACTGCCCCAGTCACCCACGGCGTCCCCCAAGGCTCAGTACTTGGCCCCCTACTCTTCACCATCTACCTCCTGCCCCTCGGTCAGATCCTCCGCCACCACGGCCTTCAATTTCACTGTTATGCCGACGACACACAACTATACCTTTCCACCACGACCATCACCCCAGCCACCCACTCCACCCTCACCACCTGCCTCACAGACATAAAAACCTAGATGCAAAAAAACTTTCTAAAACTCAACTGCAACAAATCTGAAATAATTATCATTGGCCCCGACTCCCTCACTCGCTCCACTCAGGACTTGTCATTAAAAATTGACGGCTCCCTTGTCACTACCTCCACCCACATCCGCAATCTGGGTGTAATCTTCGACCCTACCCTCTCATTCCTCCCCCACGTAAACCACATCACCAAAACTGCATTCTTCCACCTCAGAAACATTGCCCATCTCCGGCCCTCCCTCACATCCTCTGCTGCCGAAACCCTCATCCACGCCTTCATCTCACCCCGGCTAGACTATTGCAACAGCATCCTCTACGGCATCACTTCCAAAACCCTCAACAAACTGCAATATGTCCAGAACTCCGCTGCCCGCCTGCTCACCGGAACCCGCTGCAGAGAGCACATCACACCTGTCCTTCATGACCTCCACTGGCTGCCTGTCAAATACAGAATCCTCTTTAAAATACTCCTCACCACCTACAAGGCATTCCATAACCTGGCTCCACCCTACCTCTCTGACCTCCTCCAGCCACACGTCCCGTCCCGTTCCCTCAGGTCTAGTGATGCCGGCCTCCTGGAGGTCCCCAAGACCAGGCGCCGAACCTGGGGCGACAGGGCCTTCTCCGTGGCTGCCCCCTCTCTCTGGAACGCTCTCCCAAGGCACATCAGAGATGCCCCCCCAGGTATTATTATTATTATTATGAAGGTCATGACTGATTCATGCAAGCTTCAAGATGGACACTACACTTTAGAACTGCCCTTTAAAAGGAAGGATGATGTGTCTCTGCCCAACAATCAGTGCTTTGCTAGGCAACGCATACTTGGTCTGAAAAGGAGGTTTGGGAATGATGAAATATTTCACAGAGATTATATAACCTTTCTCCATGATGTAATTAGTAAAGGTTATGCAGAACTTATCCCTGAAGAGCAAGTGGGCCGTTCAGATGGGAAGGTGTGGTACATTCCACACCATGGGGTGTACCTCCCCAAAAAAGGAACTCTGCGTGTGGTATTTGATTGTGGCACAGAGTACAGAGGAAAATTTCTCAACAAGGAGCTTTTACACGGCTCTTATCTCACCAGCAGCTTGTTAGGAGTCCTCACCAGATTCGGACAAGAACCTGTAGCCTTGATGACCGACGTTAAAGCAATGTTTCATCAAGTCAATGTGGCACAGGAAGACAGAGATTTTCTAAGGTTCTTATGGTGGCCTGAAGGCGATGATCCCAAGAACTGGTAGAATATAGGATGACAGTGCATCTATTTGGGGCAGTGCCCTCCCCTAGTTGCGCTTGTTATGCCCTTCGAAAGACTGCAGAGGACAATCACAACAGTTTCACTCCCGATGTACTCGACACAGCCAAGCGAAATTTCTACATGGATTATTGCCTCAAAAGTATGCCTTAAGAAGAGGAGGATGGCCAAAGATTTGACTAACATTTGTCAGAAAGGAGGCTTCCATTTGACAAAGTGGATAACAACAATCGTGAAGTGCTGCTATCCATTCCTGAGGAAGATCAATCTAAAAATCTGCATGAATTGGATTTGGACAGAGACCAACTGCCGCTGGAAAGGGCTATTGGACTTCTGTGGTGTGTGGAGACAGACACCTTCAGGTTCAAACTGGCACTCAAGAAACAGTCACATACTCGACGTGGAAATCTATTGATGATCAGTTCAATCTATGATCCTTTAGGATTTCTCGCTCCGCTCACTCTCCCAGCCAAGCTCATACTACAAGACGTGTAGAATGAACTATGGTTGGGATGATGACATTCACCCCACTCTCCAACTGCAGTGGACCAAATGGTTGAGAGATTTGGAAAGAGTGATGAGAGTTCAAGGTTGAAAGGTGCCTCAAGCCGATAGATTTTGGAGAATCCATCTATGGTCAATTGCACCACTTTGCTGAAAACGGATATGGCACTGTCACCTACCTGAAAGTATGGAACAACCGTAACAAACCCCATGTGTCTTTCATGCTTGGCAAGGCCAGAGTTGCTCCCCTAAATCAAGTGACCATTCCCGGTCTAGAACTCACTGCAGCTGCTCTTGCTGTTCGTGTGGACACGATGATTAAAGCAGAAATACAGCTTCAACTGGTGAAGTCTTCTTTCTGGACTGATAGCACGTTCGTTTTGAAGTACATCAAAAACGAGGACAAGAGATTGCATACTTTTGTAGCAAACATGATTTCTGCCATTTGCAAAACATTTGATGTCACACAATGGCGATACATTAAAGGCCTACTGAAACCCACTACTACCGACCACGCAGTCTGATATTTATATATCAATGATGAAATCTTAACATTGCAGCACATGCCAATACGGCCGGGTTAACTTATAAAGTGCAATTTTCAATTTCCCGGGAAATATCCGGCTGAAAGCGTCTCGGTATGATGACGTTTGCGCGTGACGTTACGGATTGTAACTGACATTTTGGAACAGCACGGTGGCCAGCTTAAGTCGTTTTTTTTCAGCGCAAAATTCCACAGTATTCTGGACATCTGTGTTGGTTAATCTTTTGCAATTTGTTACATGAACAATGAAGACAGCAAAGAAGAAAGCTGTAGGTGGGATCGGTGTATTAGCGGCTGGCTACAGCAACACAACGCCGTCCGCCGCTGCGCCGCTGTCCTCACCGGTGTCTGGGTTGACTTCCTCCGTCTCCGGGCGGCCGACCGCACCAATGATCGTGGTGAAGTCCTCCGTCGCGCCGTCGATCGCTGGAACGCAGGTGAGCACGGGTGGTGATGAACAGATGAGGGCTGGCGTAGGTGGAGAGCTAATGTTTTTAGCATAGCTCTGTCGAGGTCCCGTAGCTAAGTTAGCTTCAATGGCGTCGTTAGCAACAGCATTGCTAGGCTTCGCCAGGCGGGACAGCATTAACCGTGTGGTTACAGGTCCAGGGTTTAGTTCAGTGTCTCCTGATAGTAGAAGTAATAGTAGTATTGTTGATCTTCGGTCTATCCTTCCAGTCAGGGACATGTTTATTCTGTTTCTATCCGCAGTTAAGCACGATGCTATCACGTTAGCTCCGAAGCTAAAGTGTTTCGCCGATGTATTGTTGTGGCGATAAAAGTCACTGTGAATGTCCATTTCATGTTCTCGACTCTCATTTTCAAGAGGATGTAGTATCCGGGGTGGTTTAAAATACAAATCAGTGATCCACAATAGAAAAAGGAGAAAGTGTGGAATCCAATGAGCCCTTGTACCTAAGTTACGGTCAGAGCGAAAAAAGATACATCCTGGCGTCCTGCACTGCACTCTAATCCTTCACTCTCACTTTCCTCATCCACGAATCTTTCATCCTCGCTCAAATTAATGGGGTAATCGTTGCTTTCTCGGTCCGAATCGCTCTAGCTGCTGGTGGGAATGATTGTAAACAATGTGCAGATGTGAGGCGCTCCACAACCTGTGACGTCACGCTACAGGCAAGGCTTTTTTATCAGCAACCAAAAGTTGCGAACTTTATCATCAATGTTCTCTACTAGATCCTTTCAGCAAAAATATGGCAATATCGCGAAATGATCAAGTATGACATAGAATGGACCTGCTATCCCCGTTTAAATAAGAACATTTCATTTCAGTAGGCCTTTAATACCACTCAAAATCCTGCAGACAAAGCCTCGAGGAGTTAAAGTGGATGAGTTACTGACACAAAGGATGGATAGAAGGCGCTGAGTTTCTGAAGAAACAAGAGGAAGAGTGGCCAGCTGATATCTTGGAGTATGGATTGCAGCGGAGGACCCTGAGGTAAAAAAAAAAAAGGAGCTCAGCCCAAATGTAGTTATTGTTGATACTCCAAGTGCTACTAACCAACTGATCACTTACTTCTCTGACTGGAAACGTTTGAAGAGGTCAGTTGCCTGGATCCTGAAAATAAGAAGGACTCTACTGGAGATGAGTCAAAAGAGAAAACTACTACTGATGACAAAATGGATCAGGAAGTTATGGGCATTAAAGCTTCACTGGGAAACCAAACTCTAACACCAGATGATCTTTCAAGAGCTGAGACAGCCATCATCCACTTCACTCAAGGGCAAAGATTCCCACAGGAACTTGCTTTATTGAAATCTGGGAAGAGTAACGTGAAGAAAGACAGTTCCATTTACAAGCTGGACCCCATTCTGGAAAATGGTTTGCTTAGAGTAGGAGGGAGATTGAGTAAAGCAGCAATGTCAGAGGACATCTTTTGCAAGGGAGATCCTCGCAAAAGATCTCCATATCTCCACTCTGATACTAAAACACATCCACGAACAATTGGACCATAGTGGGAGAAACCATGTACTCTCCAGGCTGAGAAGGAAATATTGGATCACAAGTGCTAATGCAGCCACAAGAAAAAATAATTTCAAACTGTGTCTTCTGTAAACGCCAGAGGGAAATTGGGACAACAGAAGATGTCAGACCTACCTGTAGAGAGGATCGCTGCCGACCTACCTCCATTTACTAACGTCGGAGTTGATTATTTCGGCCCGGTTGAGGTCAAGAGAGGTTGTTCATTGGAAAAGCAATATGGGGTCATCTTTACCTGTATGGCATGCAGAGCAGTCCATTTGGAAGTCGCCTACTCATTGTACACAGATTCCTGTATGAATGCTCTACGCGGGTTAATTTGTAGAAGAGGACCAGTCTCTCATTTAAGGTCTGACAATGGAACCAATTTTGTTGGTGCTGAAAGGGAGTTGAGAAAATCACTCGCTGCTCTAAATCACAGCAAAGTACAGTCTGCATTTCAGGAGGAAGGAACACAGGAGCTTCAACTCACCAACAGCCTCTCACCATGGAGGTGCATGGGAGCGCTTCATCAGAACGATCCGACGAACATTGATATCAGTTCTACGACAGTAAACCTTGAATGACGAAGGATTTCAAACGGTGCTGTGTGAAGTCGAAGCGATCCTGAATGACCGCCCCATAACAAGGTTGTGATCTAGAAGCCCTCGCTCCCAATCACATTCTGACCATGAAAGGAACACCAATTTTACCACCTGGATTATGCGAAAAATCAGACCTCTATCTAAAACGAAGATGGAGACAAGTCCAATATATCTCGGACCTATTCTGGAAATGCTGGTTAAGAGAGTACTTACCTTTGCTACAGGAGCGGCAGAGTTGGAGCAAACAGAGAAGAAGTCTCGTCCCAAATGACATTTTACTGATCGCAGACACTACCCTCCACGTGACTCCTGGTTACTTGGAAGAGTCATGGAGACTTTTTCTGGATAAAAAAGGATTGGTGCGTTCTGCTAAAGTCAAAACTAAAACAAGCACACTGGACAGACCAGTTACAAAGCTGTGCTTGCTGCAAGAAGCTGAAGTATAAAAAAAAAACTCAAAGATGATTATTATTTGTTTATGTTTATGGCTCCATTGTTATTATTATTTTTGAATTGTTCATGGCATCCTGCCCTTCTCAATTGGGGGCTGGAGTGTTGGAGCCAAATTTCCTTATTTGTTTACATTGTTTTTATTTTCTTTTCTCTAATTGACTGCTGGCCTCTGTTCATGCTGAATTTCCTTTTCGGCAGATTGCTCCGCGCTTGCCATGGTAACCTCATTTAATTGGGTTCAATTGGGAGCACTCGGGGGCAATAGCATGGAGGACACAAACAGTTTTCGACCGTGCCGTGAGGCCGTCTGTGGTCAGGTCTCGCTGCTGTGACAATTCAAGGTCAGCATACATAATGTTCTATAGCCTACATTTGATTTCATTTTGATAGCTTAAAATAAACGGATTGTCATATCCAAACATATTTCCACAGTACTGGACATCAGTGGCGCAGTGGTTTGAGTGTCCGCCCTGAGATCGGTAGGTTGTGAGTTCAAACCCCGGCCGAGTCATACCAAAGACTATAAAAATGGGACCCATTACCTCCCTGCTTGGCACTCAGCATCAAGAGTTGGAATTTGGGGTTAAATCACCAGAAATGATTCCTGGGTACGGCACCGCTGCTGCCCACTGCTCCCCTCACCTCCCAGGGGGTGAACAAGGAGATGGGTCAAATGCAGAGGACAAATTTCGCCACATCTAGTGTGTGTGTGACAATCATTGGTACTTTAACTTTAACTTAAAGGTAAAGGCTGTACAAAGTGATTGCGCTTTACTTAACTACCGCGCTTCATCAAACGTCCTCCTTGCGATCCAGCAATCCACTGGTCAATACTAATCCACTCAAAAAAGTTAAAATTTTAAGTACTCTAATCAATAAAGTTGCTCAGAAACAAGATAGCATCCGGTGACAGTTCGCGTGTCGCTGTCTGATGTCACTTCAGTGCGCCGCATTCGTTTGCCGTCAAAACATACCTCGCTTTAATGTACACCCACTTAACATGCTAATTGTATTGATTTATATTATGATGTATCATGTAAAAGGTTTGTGCTCTGCGCATGAATGCCATACACAAATATGACTTACAGCTGAGTGGAATTTTAATGAATAGAAACCCAATGATGGATCTATTTGGTCTTTGCAAAAAGATGAAATAACTGCATTGCACGTTGCACTGCAAACATAGACTTTACTTGTTGAGGACTTAAAAAATAGGCCTACAAAGAGTTACCTCCTGTGAGATGTTCCATCATTTTGGTGACGTACAACCTCTTGTGCTATTAAAAATGCTAATAAAAATAAAACATTTTCACATCTTTGTTTACACCAATTACATATTGTACCGATGAATATCAGTATCGATAAGGAATATCAATATCTGTATCGCTATTGATAAAAATCCTAACGATATACACAGAACGCTAACTAAACTGTTGATCCAACAAAATGACAGCACAACACACAGTTACACACTAGAGGTGTCTTAGAATCATCACCAATTTGGAGGAGCCTGATTGGCGGTCTCCGCAGCAACCAGCTGTGTTATCGCAGTCACTCTGCGGAGTGAGGCACAAGGCTGTGACGCCAAACGGAGCGACTCTCCAGGCTTATCCCACCCCACCCCCATCTCACAACTTCGGCGCTTCATCCCCCAGTGCAAAGCTGACCACAAAACTGCACTGCTTGAGTTTGTATGTTGTAATGTGTGCTTATGTTTGCTGAGATTTCTTTCTCGGGCCACAGTATGCCCCTTACAGGAGCATAGTTTGGGAGTGGCTTTTTTTCCTTTTTCCTACCTTTTACAGGACATCAACCATCCTGTCCTGGCTACCCATGTCATTTTTGCTTTCCTGTTTTGCGAAGTACAGTATAATCCTGTAAGAATAAGACTAAGATTTTTACCCTGCCTTCATAATAAGTTTTAAAAAAAAAGAGAAAAATTTTCATAGTTAAAAATCATTTATCTATCAATCAATCAATCAATCAATCCAAGTTTACTTATATAGCCCTTAATCACAATGTCTCAAAGGGCTGCACAAGTCACAACGACATCCTCGGCTAAAATCCTACATCAGGGCAACAAAAAACTCAACCCAATGGGAACAACGAGAAACACACAACCTGAATGTTGTGTGTTTTTAAACAGTTAAATGTTTAATCGCATTTTGTTCATAGTTAATTTTCAAGTTTTATTACCATGACTAGACATCATTTCATTTGCTTTAATGAAATGTGTTTTGAACATTATGCTTTTTTAAACAGCTCTACACAAAAAAGATAAACAAGCTTTTAGTGAAACAAAATGTATCTGCAGTGCATTGGTGTCTTGCCAGATTTTGTATGTTGGTATTCATATATTTGCATCACAATGTCTAACCTTCTCTATTTATTAATAACATATAATATTCAGCCTGCTAAACATTCGGTAATTGAGGCCTCAACCAGAACATAATCCTTAACTGATGTTCTCACTTTTTTTTTTAGATTCAAATAACAGAACAACATTACGAGGCATGATCATGAAGTAGGGCATTTTTATTGTAGAAACCGGATGTATAGAGTAGCGCTTTTATTTTGAAGCTGGAAAAGTGATTGGTTTGAGAGGGTGTCTTGACATGTTTTGATGTCGGACTTTTAGCAATAATTTAAAAAAAAGCCCCCTTTAGACTTCCTGCCTACCGTCTTTCATTTATGTTGAACTTTTATGCCATCATACTAAGGCAGTCACAGTAACAATATACATTGCATACAGTATTATGAATGCCCCTTAACTGTAATCTAAGCACAGAAATTAAGCACCACCCACCTCCAAATCGACGCGTGCAGCAGGCATTTGCTGCAGTGATGCCGTCTTTATCCATAATGTGGCGTTTTCTTTGTTCATTTCTGCTCGCTATTTTCCCGCTTGTGACTCTTCAGTACGGAACGGCCCGAAGGTCCAAAAAGACATTGTGCATTAATCGCGCATAAGAAAAATGTGTGCCATTATTACTTAATTTCGGTTAACGCATTATCTTCGACAGAAATATACATGTGTGTGTGTATATATATGTATATGTAACTGTGTGTGTATATATATATATATATATATATATATATATATATATATATATATATATATATATATATATATATATATATATATATATATATATATATATATATATATATATATATGTGTATATATATACGTGTATATATATTGTTTTATATGTATGCAATGAGGTGGCGACTTGACGCTTTATCTTTGACAGAAATATACATGTGTGTGTGTATATATATGTATATGTAACTGTGTGTGTATATATATATATATATATATATATATATATATATATATATATATATATATATATATATATATATATATGTATATATATATGTGTATATATATTGTTTTATATGTATGCAATGAGGTGGCGACTTGACCAGGGTGTACACTGCCTTCCGCCTGAATGTAGCTGGGATAGGCTCCAGCCACCCCCGTGACCCCAAGAGGGACAAGCGGTAGAAAATGGATGTATGTGTGTGTGTTTATGTATGTATGTCCGTATGTGTGTGAGTGTATGTATGTGTGTCTATTTTTCACTTGAAACATCAAGTTTTTGTACATTTAGATTCTTAGAGACTGTGGGGCAATAAACCTGTCTGTTTCTCTAGTGAGGGAAACCAGACATTCCGGGAGATCATGGCAACATTGGAGAACCATCCATGTGTAAGAGGACTGTCCTTTACATCATTCCTCATCCTTCCTTTCCAGAGAATCACAAGGCTCAAGTTGCTTGTACAAGTGAGTATGCCAACATGATTTAAAGCCAGACTATGTTCTGATGAAAATGTTTGTGTCTGACTTCTCGCATCACACAGAATATCCTGAAAAAAACGGAAGAAAACTCTGAGAGGGAAGCCAATGCAATTAATGCCCACCAGCGACTTGAGCAGGTGAGCATCAATAAATAGTGCGAACATGGAAATGTCATCATTGTGATATAGTGGTTAATTGCAATTGCTACAAACGGATGTTTGTGTCTTCTGCAGATTGTCAAGGAGTGTAACGACGGTGTTCGAAAAATGAGTCGCACTGAGGAGCTTATCAGCATTGAGAAGACATTAGAGTTTAAATCTAAGGTAAACAAAATACTTGGGCTCATCCTTTTTTATTTTGGGCCCTTTTTTTACTTTAACGGAAGGAGCAGAATATATTACCAGAAATTAGCAAAAACAAGGAACATTAAGTGCCTTTATTTCTGTATTTGTATCTGTCATAATTTATAAGTCATTTTCTTATTATGGGTTTCAAGTTTAGTAATTCAAAAGTGTATACTCTATTTGTATGTAGTTTTGCTACTGGTATACATGTAGAAAGCATATCGCTATGTATTCTTAGGAAACCTTTGCAGTACTATTGTATGTAAACACAAAGGGCCTGATCGACTAAAGGGTTGCGTGTACCAAAACACTTGATAGCGCACGCACAGCTGATTGATCTACTAAACTTGTGCAATGAGGATTGTGTCTCCTACATGAGCAAACTAGTGAACACAATTCATTTAGTGTACATGTCTTCATGTATGTGCAGGTCATACTGTATGTTGATTATTAGAACGCCCACAGTACTGAGAGAAGGGGATGCAAATGTAATCATTTAGTGGCTGCATTGGGATTTATCCAATCTGAAACTATTTTGCGGCCATTGTTTTGCATCTATATCAGCATATTATGATTCTTGTTTGTTTTTTTTACAATATTAATGTAACTCCCACAAATAGTGGGCATAAAAATTCACAAGAACAATATTTTCCATACATTTTTGCGTGCCAACAGTCAGTTACGCACAAATGGATGTGCAGCTGTCATTTTAAAAAGGCCATCATTACAATGATGAATTACGGAGAGAGAATCCTCTGTTTGTGTGCGTGTTAATTGGCCTGGGCCGATTATCAATAAGTCAATTAATCAAATAATAAATTAACTTTGCTCTGAAACTTTGAAGAGGTTTCCCTCCGTGCATCATGCTCAGCACCTGAATGTGTTTGTTCAATAGCAGAATCAAATGAAGGGAGTGAATCCCCTTGTCAGTCATATGCAATCTGTGTCACTAGCTATGTGCACATGGACACAATTAATCGGATTAAAAGCCTAAAAATGCTTCATGTAAACATGCAATTCGGATAATTCTGTCCTGATAACACACGTTCGGATCAAAATGTAATTCCGATCAAGTTTATGTCGATAGTCAATTCAGATTGTAGCAGATGAAAACACATTTTCCGAAATTCCACTTAGAATTTAACGCGCATGTTTTCGATGTCAGCTATACTTTGGTGGTGGAGGGAGACTAAATTTAATAGTCTCGGAATGAAGCGATTAACATGTACAGACATAGCGTTATATACGGTAACGACCTGCTGAGGTTGATGTTGTGTTCTTGAGTGAGTGATATTCATAATTCCCATTGTTGTGAATTTAGCACGACTGTAAGGTGATTGGCGAAGAAGGAGGAAGTGTTGTTGTTGCCGAAATGAGGAGTGAGGATAGACGTGCGTGTGGAAGAAATGAGATAAGTGAGCTGTGTTAGTATAGGTTGCTCAATAAAAGTTTAAAAAAGAGCGTCAGACTTGGTGTGCATCTCTTCTGGACGCTACAATTGGTGTCAGAAGTAAAACTTTGCGCATACCGCGCTGCTTGTGTGATCAGCCTGCTACGCCATCAGGAGTTACGTGCCACAATGTTTCCTGGCGACTTTGTCAAGATTGAACGGGAGGGGAAGGACATTGATTGGGGACTTAAGGTGCCGGCAGCGACTGCAGATGTCTGTGTGAATCCCGGACGTGAGGAGCTCACCGCAAAGAGAGAAAGAGAGGGAGGAATGAGAGAGGCAGCATCGGACAGGAGACTCCAATGGTCGGGGAAGTTGCAGTGACTCTGGGGTGGGGAACACATCTATTCAGCACCTGGTGTGGGTTGCTAATCTAGAAGACTGCATTCTTGGGGTGGATCTGCTTGGAGCACTGGACTGTGTCATCGACGCCAAGAGGGGTACCCTCACCTTCCCAGATGGGCATGTTATCCAGATGTGCAGACAGCCCCCTCATTCAAGCTGTTCTGTTAGCCGCAGCGTCACATTAGCGGCCAAAAAGACAGTCAACCCGGTTGTCAATCCTGCTACTTTTCTACAGATGGCTATGCTGCAGACCCCCGTTATGGATGCTGTACCACCCGACAATGGGGAAAGAATTGCAGTTGTGAGAGAGGTCTGGAGGAAAAACTGTGATGGATTGACTCAGAGTGAACAGGAACAGCTGTGGCAACTCTTGCTAGATTACAAGCACTGTTTTTCGCTCTCTGAAGATGATGTCGGCCAGACAGACCTCATCCATCACAATAGTGACACAGGGGACGCCCACCCAATCGGGATGAGACCTAGACGGCTTCCACTGGCCCGTCAGGCCGCAGCTGATAAGGTCCTACAAGAGATGCAACGTGCTGGACTTATTGAGCCCTCTACGAGTCCCTGGGCATCGCCGGTTGTAATGGTCCCAAAGAAGGAGTTGAATGAGTGGCGCTTCTGTGTCGACTTCAGACCCTTAAACAAGGTGACGAAAAAAGACTCCTACCCCCTTCCTCGTATCGACGAGGCCTTGGATGTGGTGGCCGAGTCCTCTTGGTTTTCATCCCTCGACCTGCGCAGTGGCTATTGGCAAGTCCCCCTTACCCTTTAAGCCAGGCCCAAGACAGCTTTCATTACCACGACGGGCCTGTGGCAGTTTAGGGTGCTTCTGTTGGGTCTTTGCAATGCTCCTGCCACGTTCGAGAGACTTATGGACAAGGTACTCGCTGGCATTTCCCGCCAAGAGTGTGTTGTGTACCTTGATGACATCTTGGTTCATGGTGGGTTATTTGAAGCAGCCATGGCAGGTCTCAAGCGTGTGCTGGAGCGGATGAAGGCAGCAGGCTTAAAACTACACTCCCAGAAGTGCTGCTTTTTGAGACGGGAGGTCACTTTCCTGGGACACAGAGTTGGAGGAGGCGGGGTGAGCACCGTACCTGAGAAGGTGCGCGCTGTAGAGGAGTGGCCCACTCCGAGGTCGGTGCATGAGCTGAAGAGTTTCCTTGGCCTGGCGTCATATTACAGGCGGTTTGTGAAAGGGTTCTCCTGCATCGCTGCTAGCCTGTTCCGGTTGCTGCAAAAGGGCGAGTCGTTTACCTGGACTAAAGAGTGTCAGACAGCATTCAGCTCACTGCAGAGAGCTCTTGTGGAGGCTCCCATCCTCTCCCCACCTAACTCCAGTCTCCCCTTTGTCTTGGACACTGATGCCAGCAATGTTGGCTCCGGAGCGGTGCTGTCACTGGTGACATCTGGAGGGGCTCCATCCAAATGTGTTGTGTGCGGTGGTTGATGCAAGGGGGCCAACCGATGGACAGTTGCAGCCACCCATCACGGCTTGGACAAGAGGAGGACAGTGACATCAGGCCCCTTCGCGCATGGGTCTGGACAGCGACGACCACAGTGGGAGGATATTGCCATGCTCTCACGTGCTACAAAAGGCCTGTGGTCAATGTTTGAAACCCTGCGTCTGTCTGATGGTGTGCTACAAAGAGGCTGGAGAGAACCAGCCACAGGGGAGACCCGCTGGCAAGTGGTGGTGCCAAAAACTTTGAGAGAGTCGGTCCTACAAGCGGTGCACGGGGCCCCGGAATCTGGGCACTTTGGTATCTCCAAGACCCTAAGCCGCCTCCACCAAGCCTTTTATTGGGGTCAACACAGAAGAGATGTGGTTGACTATTGCGAGCATTGTGACAGCTGCGTGGCAAAGATGGGCCCTGCAGGCAGATCACATGCAGAGCTACAGCAATTCCCTGCGGGCTGTCCTATGGAGAGGGTGGGGATAGATGTCCTCGGGCCCTTTCCTCGCACAGAAAGAGGTAACCGCTACATCCTCACAGTAATGGACTACTTTACAAAGTGGCCTGAAGCATACAGCCTGCCCGACCAAGAAGCTGAAACTATTGCAGACGCGCTGTTGGAGGAGATGTTCAGCAGGTTCGGTGCTCCAGAGATCATCCACACCAATCAAGGCAGAAAATTTGAGTCAAGGCTTTTTGCAACGTTGTGCGAGAAACTTGGCTCTCGGAAGACCCGGACCACACCCCTGCACCCACAGAGTGACGGGCTTGTGGAGAGGTTTAACCGCAACTTGGGACAACAGTTGGCAATTGTCACAGCTAAACATCAGCGGGACTGGGATTGCAATGTTCCCCTCGTGTTAATGGCATACAGGTCAGTAGTTCAAGACTCCACTTCTTGCTCCCCCGCCCTTTTAATGCTGGGCCGTGAGAACCATACGCCTGCCGAAATGATGATGGGTCGACCTCCGGGTGCGCCTGTTGGTCCACCAGGAGTGGAGTAGGCTAAGAGACTACAAGACCGGCTGGATTCAGCTCATGAATTTGCCAGGAACCAGCTGCGGCCGTAGACAAAAGAGGAATTGCGACGTGCATGAAAAAGGGCGACATTTTGCCGCTGAAGAGTTGGTGTAGGTGTACAACCCCCAACGGAAAAAGGGAAGATGCCCGAAGCTGGACAGCAACTGGATGGGCCCTTGTAGAGTGTTGGAAAGTCTCTGGGAAGTTGTGTACCGGGTCCAACTCCCACCCCGTGGCAGAAAAGTTGTCCTGCACCGCGACCAGCTAGCACCGTACCGGGGCACGGGCACTCCTGCAGGACTAGGAGTGGAGTTACCGGGGAGAATGGGCCTTAGCCCAGGGACTAGAGAGTCTTGTTCTTCCGTTCCAGGGACCTCGTCCTGGCCTTCACAAGCTGTAACACTTCCTGTGACTTCATCCCCAGGAAGGGGGAACACTGCTACTCCGACAAGACCACGGAGGCTGAGGCGGCGACCAGCCCACTTTAGAGATTTTGTTGAGCGACTTTGAAAGGGGGGGATAGTGTAACGACCTGCTGAGGTTGATGTTGTGTTCTTGAGTGAGTGGTATTCATGATTCCCATTGTTGTGAACGTAGCACGCCTGTAAGGTGATTGGCGAAGAAGGAGGAAGTGTTGTTGTTGCCGAAATGAGGAGTGAGGATGGATGTGGAAGGAACGAGATAAGTGAGCTGTGTTAGTATAGGTTGCTCAATAAAAGTTTAAAAAGAGCGTAAGACTTGGTGTGCATCTCTTCTGGACGCTACAATACTGTTGAGTTTGTTGCTTTAAAAGGAGAGTAGCAAAAACAAAAGTATTTTCTGGAGTGTGTGTCAACGTAACAATAAAAAAAGGATTCAGCTACCGGCTTAACGATCAGTTTTATTCACGACATTTCAGCTACTACAAATGCTAACTGCTAGCCTCAAACACATACACAGAATGTTGTAACACGAAGGCGCGCCGCAACCCGTACATAATCACAACATAAAAGGCACAGAACAACTTCATTTAAAAAAGAGAGGTGAAAAAAAGTAGTGAACAGAAGGAAAACAGTGCAGGTAGGGGTCAGGGGGAAGGGGGGGGGGGGGGTGGTTGTGAGGAGTGCATGCAAGGCAGAGTGTTGGGGGGCATGTTTGAGAACTAGGTGATGTTTGTGAAAACCTCCAGTAGAAGCTGTTCAGGTCCTCAGCCAGTCTATTGTTACCTGCAGGGTGGGGTGTGGGTTTTCTGTTGTTGGTGACCTCTCACTGGTCTTTCCAATTTGCTGAGCAGTCTTTAGCTGAGAAGCGTTGTTTCAACTTCTCAGTGTAGCCTATTTTTAGGATCTCCTTGGTCAGTTTGTTCGTGGCCTGCTTGAACCGGACCCAGTCCCCAGTCCTCCTTGGCCTGACAAAGCTTCCTAAACTTCCTAACTGCTGCTTTGATTTAATTGACCATTTTTCCACAGTCCTTAATACAGGCTTAACAGTTTTTAAACTTTTGCTTCTAGGTCCTCTCTGAGCTGCCACCTTATCGTGGTAGATGAGTTAATGTGTCCCAATGATCCTGGGAGCTATGTTGTCCGGAGGATTTTAGGCGTCCTGGTAGGGTTTGCCAAGACAAACAGGTCCTAGGTGAGGGATCAGACAAAGAGCAGTTCAAAGACCTTTATGAAGAAGAAAAAACGACAAATCAGATTTCCCTCATCCGGACGCAGGTCACCTGGGCCCCCCTCTGGAGCCAGGCCCTGAGGTGGGACTTGATGACGAGCGCTTGGTGCCGGGCCTGTCCCCATGCCTGAAGAGGCAACGTGGGTTCCCGCTCCAATCGGCTTACCACTCATAGGAGGGGGCGTAGAGGTTGGGTGCAGTGTGAGCTGGGCGACAGCCAAAGGCAGGGTCCTTGGCGGTCCGATCCTTGGCTACATAAGTTAGCTCTTGGGACGTGAAACCCCTTGCTCAGAAGGAGCCTGAGCTGGTGCGCGAGGTGGAGAAGTTCCGGCTAGATATAGTCGGACTCACTTCGACTCAAAGCAAGGGCTCTGGAACCAGTTCTCTCGATAGGGGCTGGACTCTCTTACACTTAGGCGTTGCATGCAGTGAGAGGCAACAGGCTAGGGTGGCAATTCTTGTTGCTCCTCGGCTCAAAGCCTGTACGTTGGAGTTTAACCCAGTAGACGAGAGGATAGCTTCCCTCCGCCTTCGAGTGGGGGGATGGGTCCTGACTGTTGTCTGTGCTTTTGCACCAATCAATAGAGTACCCACCATTTTTGGATTCCCTTGTTCTGCTGACTGACTCATATTGAAAACAACAGTGAAACCTAGAGAAGCGTGATTGGGAAGAACGGCCACTCTGATCTGAACCGGAGGGGTGTTTTGTTGTTGGACAGATTGTTCATAACAAACACCATGTTTAAACATAAGGGTGTCCATATGTGCACTTGGCACTAAGACACCCTAGGCCACAGTTCTATGATCGACTTTGTAGTTGTGTCTTCAGATTTACGGTCTCATGTTTTGGACACTCGAGTGAAGAGAGGGGCAGAGCTTTCTACCGATCACCACTTGGTGGTGACTTGGCTCCAATCGTGGGGGAGGATGCCGGACAGACCTGGCAGGCCCAAACGCATTGTGAGGGTCTGCAGGGAACGTCTCAGAGTCTCCCGTCAGAGAGAGTTTCAATTCCCACCTCTGGAAGAACTTTGAACATGTCACTAGGGAGGTGCTGGATATTGAGTCCGAGTGGACTGTTCTGTATCTCTATTGTCGAGGCAGCTGATCGAAGCTGTGGCCGCTGGATAGTCAAACCTCGGATTCAGGAGGAACAGTGTGGTTTTCGTCCTGGTCGTGGAACTGTGGACCAGCTCTATACTTTTGGCGGACTCCTTGAGGGTGCATGTGAGTTTGCCCAACCAGTCTACGTGTGCTTTGTGGACTTGGAGAAGGCATTCGACCGTGTCCCTCAGGAAGTCCTGTGGGGAGTGCTCAGAGAGTATGGGGTATAGGACTGTCTGACAGTCTGCTCCCTGTATGATTGGTTTCAGAGCTTGGTTCGCATTTCTGGCAGTAAGTCTGGCCCGTTTTCAGTGAAGGTTGGACTCCGCCAGGGCTGTCTTTGACACCGATTCTGTTCATAACTTTTTATGGACAGAATTTCTAGGCGCAGTCGGGCGTGGAGGAGATCCGGTTTGGTGGCTGCAGGATTAGGTCTCTGCCTTTTGCAGATGATGTGGTCCTGATGGCTTCATCTGAGAATCAGCACCTCCAAGTCCGAGTCCATGGTTCTTGCCCGGAAAAGGGTGGAGTTGCAGAGGAGACCTTGCCCCAAGTGGAGGAGTTCAAGTACCTCAGGGGTAAGAGTGGATCGTGAGATCAACAGGCAGATTGTTTGTGGCGTCTTCAGTAATGCGGACACTGTATGGATACTGTACGGGAGCCTGTGAAGGACTGTACGTTACCTTGGGGGGATGCTATACTTATTCACTATTTACCCAATAAATCTAGTCTAGGAGAGAGTGAGAGGAGACAACTTACATAGTTGAAGAATTTACTATATATCACATAAACATACAACAACCAGACATTTTGAACACACATTAATTACACTCATACACTCATCCCCACTCACACGCTACCTCCCCAATAGAACCTCCCGCACTAAACCAACCACACAACATACACACGCAGTCCAACCTGGGCCCCTTGGCTGGGCCAGAAGATAGTCTGTTGTGGTCCTGCTGAATCGTTGGTGCACGTAGGGGTGGGGTGGGGTGAGTTGCAACTACTGAATACAAAGGGGGCGTTGGAGAGGGGGGACCCTCCCGTTGTAGAGAAGAGAAGCGCGGGGGGGGGGGGGGGGGGGGGCTCGGCCATGCTTCCTCTTAGCTCGCCTCACGAGTCCAGTCTGGAGCGAGAGGAGAACCAGCCTCGTCCTGGGTCACCTCTCTGTCGACTAGTCACGATAGCAAAAAACTAAACTCTCTATAATGTTCCCACACTCGCTCTCCAAACAGTAAACAGTCACAGGGGAGAGTGTCTCTTCAATAAACTTAATTCGAACGTGACTAAACCTGGCGTTAGTGAAGTCACTGTGCAGCAAACAAACACGTGCAAGCTGCGGTTAGCTGACTAGCAGCTAACATAAGCTTCACCTCCACTGGCAACGTGAAGCGCCCAAATGTCCTTAATCTTTAACTAGTGCACTTAACTGTCACTTATGACACACTGAAAATAAGAAGATTAGAGTAGTTACTTCTTCGATCTGCAACCGTGGTGAACTACCGACGCTGCGTTGCTTGTCAATGCTGGAGCCCTTTTAACACTTTTTTTACCTGCCGGCGGAAACGGAACTGCCCGTAACCATGGCAACCGTAACCATAGCAACGGTTAAACAACTTAAAGAAAACATTTCACCTTCCCAAAGAACACATATGAAAATATGAATAAATAATAATTATTAATCCCTTAACAGAAATGATCTATCTGTAGAACTAAACGGACAATTTACACAAATATGAAAACCTTCAGAACAGATACATTGTGGTAAAGAAGGAGCTGAGCCGGAAGGCAAGCTCTTAATTTACCAATCGATCTACATCCCATCCTCACCTATGGTCATGAGCTTTGGGTTATGATTGAAAGGACAAGATCAAAGGTACAAGCAGCCGAAGGATCCAGATGAGGTCAGGATGTCACCCGGACTTCTCCCTGGGGAGGTGTTTAGGGCACATCCGACCGGTAGGAGGCCAGAGGGAAGACCAAGGACACGTTGGGAAGACTATGTCCCCCAACTGGCCTGGGAATGCCTCGGGATGCCCGGGAGGAGCTGGACGAAGTGGCTGGGTAGAGGGAATTCTGGGCTTCTCTGCTTAGGCTGTTGCCCCCGCGACCTGACCTCTGATAAGAGTAAGAAGATGGATGGATGGATGGATAGCTTCGAGGTCAGGATGAGGTGACTCAGACAGTGATCAGAGAGTCCTAAAGCTGCACGGGTAACAGAGCGATAAGAGTCTTTCATTACTGTGTAGTCCAGTGTGTTGGCTTTCCTGGTGGGGCACTTGATATGCTCTCTATATTTGGGACTTCATGAGTTAGTAGGGAATCAGTATGTTTTTTTCTCCACGTCTGCAACATGGCCAGCCAGGTACTGTAACGCTTCTGTTAAGCAGGCCAGAGGTGTGATGTTAACACCAACCATAATATACAAAGAAAACTGAATAAACCGGTTTAGTTTATTGAAAAAAAAAATTGCAAATGTGGGCTACACTTCTGCTTCAACACCGACATCTGTGCACCAACTCTTGTTTATGTAGAAGCATATACCACCTCCTTTCATATTCCCCGAGCGCTCCTTTACAGGGTCCGTTTGTGGTGTTTAGAAGCAGACATTCGCCATGTGAATGGATGGAGAAGCAGTGCAAAATCCATGCTGCCTCAGTTTACTGTAATGAGCGTGCATGCTCATTGTCCTTGTCTTCAGCATCTCTGTCATAGTACATAGAGCTGCTGCTGCTCTTCCAATGAGAATTTCGCTTAACCCTCTGTTTCAAAAGGAACTGGTGAAAAGAGTTCAGCAGAGGACTGTCCAATCTTTAATAGGTATACCATGGTGAAAGAGACCAAAGAAGGGCAGCAAACTATAAGAGAGCACTGTGGCAGCCATCCGCGGCGCCAGTCGAATGATGCAGGCGTTCCTCCAATAAGGCATCTGCATAAACCACACTCCTTGCCTATTGTAATCTTAACAATGATCTTGTGTTTACTTTGCTGCAAGTTTTGAGGCTGGATTGTACAAAGCTGACATCCAAGCTATTGCTGCCACAGCCCCACAGGGCTCCATCATCTTACATTGATGTCATGCCGTTAAGTCGCTATGTACATGCTTGCTTATCATCACTAGAGATGTTCGATCCTGATCATGTATGGGGGCCTATATTTGCATTTTTTCACTGATCAGTTATTGGCTAAAGATAAATGATAATGATAAATAAAGTATATTGATTGATTAAATTAGAAAAACTAGAAAAAAGCATTTATTTGTATTTTGTTGATGCGTTTAATCAGTAAAATGATAAGACTGCTCTATTAGAGCACATAAGAGCAGTCCACCTGTTAGTGTTGTTGCTTGCGCTGCCGGTGATGTGGCCTCTGTGCATGTGGGGGCGGGGACAACGCGTGCGGATAAAGAGAGATAACTCAAAGGAAAACGAGAAAGTAAATGATCGAGAAGAGCAGAGAAGCCGTCAAAGGTTTTGCGATCATTTTATTTTCTTGTTCTTGTTCTTATAATTACAAAATAATTTGTTGGGTCGTTTTTGTTGTTTACAAACTCAAGGAGTAAGTCTCTGGATACATTAAGGCTTTGAAGGCAAAACCCAAATTATTTTAATGGGAGCCTATAATTTTTCGCTTTTGTTAAGTTCATGTGCATTTCCCACTTTATTTTGTTAAAAAAAAAAATGTGTGGAGCATTCAAGGCCCCAAATGTGATATATCATCTTCTTTACAGCAATACTAGCAAATTATAAATGTATGAAGATATGTTTTTGAAAAAATGTGTTATGTTACTCCCTGAAAATTATTTTCAGTTCTATGAACTATTGACAAAGTATCGGATCGGGACTTGAAATCGGCTCAGATGCCAAAAAATCGGATCGGGATCGGAGGCCAAAAATGTTGACTGGGACATCCTTCAATGTATCCCTTTTATTATGACAACCATAAATAATGACCAACTTCATGTTTTGAGATCAGCTTACACTGGAAAAATCGGGCTTGTTTGGAGAGAAAAGGCAACAATGGTTGGTTTTTATCACAATTAAGGAAAATATTATTTTAGATAAGAAATGCGAAATCATGAAAAGGTGGGGATCCACTGTGTATCCAATTGTTGAAGTTTCTCTACCTTTTCCAGTCCGTACCCATCATCTCCCACTCCCGTTGGTTGCTAAAGAAGGGTGAGGTGCAGCTCATGGCAGGACCCAAGACCACCAGGACATTACGAAGCCGCAAGCTCTATCAACCCATTGTCTTGTTCCTTTTCAACAACCTACTGCTGGTCACCAAGCGCAGCTCCAGGTAAATATCCATGACATTTTCTCACCTAATACCATTACTTGGTTCATATCCTGAAAAATAGGTTAATGCTGTTTTATTGTTTAGCGGAGACAGGTTCCAAGTTCTTGACTCATGTAAGCGGGCGATGTTGAGAACCGAAGACCTGGAGGACCAAGGCCAGCTACTCGCTAATGTTTTTAATCTTAAATTGCTGGACAACCAAGAAGAACATCAAGTGAACTACATGCTCAAGACCTCAAGCATGTGAGTTTGTGAATCCAATAGCCTACTGTACAGACTTCTGTGACATCACATGTATAGACAACGACAGCAGTTTAGGGTTACATAATTTACATCATTTATTTTACTGTATATTGACATTTACTGAGACTGAGAGTATGCAGCTGCTGGTCCCAGACCATGTTTAGGTGTCTGGGCGAATTTTTACATTAATTCAAATATAAAAGTTAAAATTATAGCTCTTCTCGTAGGAAGAAAAATACAGTCATGTTTTCATTGTAGTCCTCTTGTGGGCGAAACCAAAGTGGTCTGCTTTTCATGTCATGATACATGTTGGACTTTGTTGTTCATGTCTTCTGTGGTTAGTTCCTGTCCAGCACTCTTACTTTACATTGCTCTTCCTGTCTGCCTTCATTCTCAGCCACTTTACCTCTGGCTTAAGCGCTGAGCTACACACCTACCCTTGTAGGATTTTAGAGATGTTAATCAGTAGGTTTTATTTGCAAGCGTAACAGTACATTGCTGGTTCATTCATTCCTGTTGCATTCTGCATTGTGTATGTTTGTTGCTTCAGGTGCACTGCGTTCTGCATGCTTAGTGGTTAAGGGTGGAACAGTTCACAAAATTCAAAGTTTGGATCTTATCATGGTTTTGTGATCACGGTTTTTGGTTTTGTGCAGTTTACATTGTCCTTTTTTTTATGTCCCAATAATCCATTACCTTTTTCTCTGGTGTTTTTTTTTTTATAAAAATATTTTATAAAATACAACTTCAAAATGACTCTTCAATGTTAAGCATACCATAAAATCCAGAGATGTACTTCCAACAATTTTCTCGACAAATTATGCTATTTATAGTAGTAGTGGTGGGTTTGAGGGGGCGCAAAATGTTTTCTTCTTCCTCGGGAGGGCGTAACAGAAAATAATTGAGATGCACTGATTTAGTGTAAACAAAAAAATAACTGCATTGTATATCATCAACATAGAGTGAAGCACATACTTTATCTGCACTACAGTTAAAACAAAAACAATGTAAACATGGATATATTATGAGTTATTTCCTTCTTGCACTATCAATTGACACACTGGAGTGAGGTCTCCGCTGATGACCTGACATGTTGGAAGTGTTACTGACAGCCATACCAGGAGCAAGGGGGCCCTGTAAAGCGCACGATTCTGGAACCATGTGCTTAATTTTGGCCTGAGACTTTCAGAGCAACCCTGAGCTGTTCCCAGTACACCGCCTCAGAGGAAATGCGCCTAACGGTGTCCAGCTACTTCTACTTCTTGCACACAGTTGCTGTTAATCCACCAATTTCTTACCCCCATGATCATTGCTCACACTACTGTAAACCTCATTACCGTTCGCCATTTTGAAGTATGGACGCCTCCACAACTCTCCTGCTTTTTCTTCTCCTCATGATGCACACTTGTGAGGAACTACAGTAATGGGCAAAACTACACAGACACGCTTCAATCTGATTAGTAACACAAAGACAAAAGAAAATACATTTGATCCAGACAACACACAAGATAGATCAAACAAATGGTTTGGATTTTTTTTATAAACTGTTCCATCCCTATTTGTGTGTTTCTGTATAGTGTAAGTACTTTCGTATCTTATCTGACCTGTCTCCACTCAAGATGATCTCCTGCTGGCCCCACTATGGACTGGACTCTCACACTATTATGTTAGATCCACTATGGACTGGACTCTCACACTATTATGTTAGATCCACTATGGACTGGACTCTCACAATATTATGCTAGATCCACTCGACGTCCATTGCACCGGTCGCAGAGAGGGGGGTCCCCACATCTGCGGTCCCCTCCAAGGTTTCTCATTGTCATCCCACTGGGTTGAGTTTTTTCTTGCCCTGTTGGGGATCTGAGCCGAGGATGTCGTTGTGGCTTGTGCAGCTCTTTGAGACACTTGTGATTCAGGGCTATATAAGTAAACATTGATTGATTGATTATCGGGGACTGTGGCTTTAGCCACATCTGTGCACCCTCGTTTGAGCCACTGCTCAGTACCTAATAGGAGGACGCCTTTTTCTGCACATCACTTGTCTTCACTTGTCGCATTATGAAGCCTAAAATACCACAACAGAGACCCCCGGACTGTTGAACAACTTAAGCTGTACATCAAGCAAGAATGGGAAATAATTCCACCTGAGAAGCTTAAAAAATGTATCTCCTCAGTTCCCAAACATTTACTGAGTTTTGTTAAAATGAAAGGCCATGTAACACAGTGGTGAACATGCCCTTTCCCTACTACGTTGGCACGTGTTGCAGCCATGAAATTCTATTCTAAATTCTATTATAATTAAATATGGGTTGAAAAGGATTTGCAAATCATTGTATTCCGTTTATATTTACATCTAACACAATTTCCCAACTCATATGGAAACGGGGTTTGTATATTAGGAACAGTAAAGGCCCTAATATACTGCCTTGGGGGACTCCACAGCTTACCGAGAGGGGGGGGGGGGCAGGGTGCCGTTCACCTCTACTACCTGTTCCCTCCCCTCCAAGTAAGATTGCATCCAGCTCGATGAGGTTGCTCTGAGCTTATCCAACAGTATAGCGTGGTTTACGGTGTCAAAGGCCTTCTGAAGGTTGATTTAACATTATCCAGGTGAAGAGTGCGACTTCTGTCTTGGAGGTGTTTAGTGTGGGGCGGTTTGTAGTCCTCCACGTTGCAACCTTGTCAACTTTGGGCTGCAATCTAACCGCAACTTCTTCTTTATTACGACCGCTGCAGACAAGCACCAAATCATCAGCATCGCCAGAGACAAGTGTTGTGGACTCGTTGATGAACATTGTAAAGAGAAGAGACAGAACTGAGCCTTGCGGAAGACCTTTGAAAGTGCGGCGGCGTCCAGTCGTTCCGTTAACTTTCACCCTGGCTAGTCGATTAAACCAGGTATTCACCCATTCCACAAACCGGAGTAGATGCCTAACTCCAACATTTTTTGTAGCAGTCGTGTCCACCACACTTGATTATATGCTTTGCTGAAGTCAAAGAATGTAGCAATGGAGCGTTAACTTGGCTTGAACTGGAACCCATCCATGATGAATTTGGACAATCGCAGGCATTGATCAGTGGTGCAGCGACTTTTTCGAAAACCAGCCTGCCAGGGGCTAAAAAGAGTGTTCCTCCAACCACCATGATAAACGGTTTGCAAGCATACGTTCGAACGTCTTTACTATCGTTGACGTTAAGGCGATGGGGCGGTAGCTTCCGACCATTTGTTGATCTTACCCCTTCTTATGGAACGGCAAGATGACGGCTGCCCGCCAGGATTGAGGACACCTGTTTTGAAGCCAGCTGTAGTGGAAGAGGTAGAGCAGCAAAGGAAGAGCAGCTGTGGGTAGATGTTTCAGCATTTCAGGAGCAACAGCATCAGGACCCGTGGCCTTGCCTGGTGTAAGTTGTTTCAGCGCACGTTGGAGTTCTTCGAGGGTGAACAGGCTTTCAAGCGACTGCCGAGGGAAGATAAGAAGTCTTAGAGTATCTTTACGAAGCTCTCGTACAGCCCTCCGGCTCGACCTACCACTCTTCCGCCCACTCACCGTGGCGTATTCGCTGTTAAAGGCATTGGCTTTTGCTACGTCTAAGGCATGCTCTCTGCCCTTGTTTATCAGCGTCTTCCCGGTCTCTTTCAGTTCGTTGCCATCGATGGATTTGACTATGGACCAGGCCTTCTTAGTATCTTTAGTTTCAGCAATCTTTTCAGGTTCATTATGCCATGCTGTCCTCTTCATCCTCGGGTATCTTGTCTTGGACCTCTCTGGATTTAGCCAACCACTTCTTTCGGCTGTCGGCATTCAAATTCCGCCTCATTCTATTTCTTTTTTGCATCAGTCAATGGATTTCTTCATTCGTGCCATTGGTTGGCATTTGTGAGTAGAAGACAACCAAAAAGGGCATGGAAAACCGTGTTTAAAGTTTGTGACCCCTTCCCCTATAGAAACCCAGTCTGAGATTGACTTTTTTTTTTTACTCATCCTCTCCCAGACTCTACCTTTTTTTCACATTTTACGGGGCACTGTAAGTGGTGACCCGTCACTGTTCCTGTTTGTTGTGTGCAATATTTGTCCAATCTTGAACGTGTATTTGGTGAAAATGACATTTTGTTGTACTTGTGCAATGACAAAAAAGAGCATACCGGCAACCATAAGGAGCTTACCAGTTTTAATGATACCTGCACTGCTTTGGATAGCCTGCTTCACCAGATGGTAAAGCTTGCGGAAGTCGCCACACGCCGCTGTCCTCTCCGTCTGCTCTACGAATGCACACCAATGTGCATTCCAATCTACCCAAATTGCCCTAGAGATGCGATGCCGAAGAGTTCAAAATTTGGGTGCACCCTCCATGCGGACTACTCTTGCCTTCTCAGAAAGTTCCAGAGTGTCGCAGGAGATCTTGTCCCGATGTCGCCGAGTTGACCCGAGATGTTCTCGGGCCACCTCAGCCGTTACCAGCCTGAGCGTGTTCCATTCCTGCTAAAATTGCTGAACCACTTAACTCGACTGCAATTAGAACTAATTTTGGACCTCTAACTAGAATTTGTTTCCAGCATCGAGTTTGAGTGGCGAGATATCAATCCGCTTCTGGCGGTTAGGCAGAGGTGTGGCCTGCAGCCGAAGACGAAGGGTAATGTGAACAAGAGTATCTTCTGATACGGGCAGTATCAGCTTCCGATGTGCATGCGAGTCCAGCACAGAACTCGCCAATCGAGACCTGACCAGAATGTAGTTGATGTGACTGGCTGTTCGCCGATGATTGAAGCGCACATGACGAGGTGATGATGGGAATGTTGAAATCGTAGCTTGGTGGTTTGCGTAAAACTGTGTCTTGTCTGCATCAACTGCAGCTATACCGCTATGACAGTGACATTAACGATTTGACCCTTCAGTCAAACCAGTGCCAGTCTGTGTGAGATCTGCTGCCACAATAAGATAGCCACCTGTTGTCCTTTACACCACTATGGTACAAGTTAAAGATGTCCTCCGCTGGAACCTTAATTGACTCTCTTTCACACCCGCCCCATTCTGTAAAAACATTGTCGCGATGAGAATGCATAGGATGGGAGTTTGGCTGGCAGAAGTGATTATTGTTACAAATGCCTATTTTGGACCATTTTATTGACCAGCATTTGCTACTGCTCAGCTCAGGCATACCAGCCCTTTAGATTGTTGTTGGCAAGTAGTTCTCCTTCTTTGAGGAAGGATACTAACAGGGTGGACCATGCAAAGGTTGCCAACACCCACCCAAGTCTTGCATGATGTATTCTTTACTTGAAAAGTACAAATTGTAATAGTTATGTGTTCATAATTAATTGACTATAGTAACCTGTGCTTTATCAAAGTAACTCTTAGACACTTTGTAAATAAAGGTCTTTTGAGTTACCATGGCAAAACACCAAGCACACAGGTAGTATGATCCCTGTAAGCTTTATTCCTGGGTAAGACCTGAATTTGAGCTAAAATGAGCTGAAAAAAGGTTAAAACACAGTAACATGTTAAGTGACATTGTATATACTTTACAAAAAGCAAAAAATACATAATATTTTTGGCTGAACCACTCAATGGAATCCTGTGTACAGGAGTGATAAGCTTCGATGGATGTGTGCTCTTACTCCAAACCGTCGCACACGGTTTATGTCTACCTGTGCACACGACTCAGGTGAGACAATACACCTAAATATGAAGCAATCTGCATGCAAATATTACACAGAACTCATTGGGTTTTCTAGATTGTTTGCAGGTGCAGTGTATTCAGTCTTATGCCACTCAGGAGCCAGATGAACTTTCCATTGAGATGGCTGATGTTTTGAATCTCTTGGAGAAGACAGATGATGGTGCATGCATGCACAAAACTTCCTTTAATTTAACTTTTACAGATTTTTCTTACATTCAGTTTTGTCAACATATTTTTTTTGTTTCTCTGATCTAGGCTGGATGATGGGTGAAAGGCTTCATGATGGCGAAAAAGGTTGGTTCCCAAGTCGACTTGTAGAGGAGATCCAGAGTAAGGAGGTCCGAGCTCAAAACTTGAGAGAGATATTTAAAGTTCATCTGGCTCAAGAGGGAGGACCAGGCTTCCAAAGTGAAAGAAGGATTGGCCTAAGAGGGGGGAGGTCCAACCCAAAATTCTCCAACTTCTTCAGTTCATGTAATGATCAGATGGAAAACAACTAAAGCATTTGGCATGTGATTTATCTACTGTACAAAACGATCTTGTTCATTGAATATTAAACCATGGACCAATGAAATGTCACAGTTTGGCTATTACCATACAGTGGGAAAAATTAATATTTAAATTCTAATTTTATAAATTTACCCCTTTACAAAATATGTCCAGAACATTAATAACATAATGACAACAGACGGGTTTATGAGTTATCTCAAGCAAGTTGAGGCAACAGTTAACTGATTCATTAATCACACATTTGAGACACATGAAGCTTTGGGGCTGTTTGTTCCTCTGACACCATTCTGTGCTTTCTCAATCAATCTAATACAAATTAATCTATAACATGTGTTTATTCATAAGTTTATTTTTTACATTGTCTATCTTTGTTACAATAAATTTCCATTAAAATTATGAACTGTTCATACATATTTTTGTCAGGGGGTAAACTAAACAAAATAAGCAGGGCGTCTAAGACTTACTTTCCCCACTGCATGCTACCGATCAATCAAAGCAATTGGAGGCATGTTGCATGTCTCATAAATGTGCGATAAAGGGTTTTTGTTTCATATGCCCTTTTACCAAGGTGCGTGATAAATGAAGAATAAAAAATATCTCGAGAGCTTTTTTGGGGATTAAGATGGCCGATACCCCAAATTGTGTTCCAACTAACTTATTGTGAAAATAATGTAAACGTCCCTCAGATGTATGGACAGAGTTTAAAACTTTGATCCAGTTCATTAATTTCATTGTAAAATGCATAATAACAAGAACCGGCAATGATGTGTTAATAGTAAAAAAAGAACAAGTGAAATGTTACTTGACCCAAAATGTAATTTTGATGTATGACTCACTGATGAGAGCTTGGATTATTGTTTGATTGTCAATTATTTAAAAAAATCAAAAAACTATAGCTCCAAGAATTGGTTTTGACAAAATATGTTTCTTATAATTAATCATAGCATATTGACTGTTTGACTTGGGGTGTAAAATAAACAACATCCTCGAGCTGAAAATTGTTTTGCATTATATACATTTCTTGGCAGTGGTTAGTGATCGTGCCTCACAATAAGAATATCCTGGGTTCGATTTCCGAGTTCAGAGTCTTTCTGTGTGGAGTTTGCATGTTCTCCCCGTGACTGCGTAGGTTCCCTGCGGGTATTCTGGCTTCCTACCACCTACAAATACATGCACCTGGGTTACCTGTTGTATGGCAACACTAAATTGAATGCGAGTGTGAATGGTGTCTGTCTATCTGTGTTGGCCTTGCGATGAGGTGTTGACTTGTCCAGGATGTACCCCGCCTTCCACCCAAATGCTTGAAAGGGACAAGCGGTAGAAAATGGATAGATTGATAAATTTGTTGTGGTACGAAATATGCAGTTTATGCAGTATTTCAGTTAGGCATAAGTGACTAATATCGTTTTGGTGCATTGAGTGAAACATATTACCATTTTCAAAAAGAAAACAACCAACTTAACCTAACATCACATAGAGTAGCTTGTGTTAAACAACACTTTGTCAATATAATCTCAACAGTTAACTGAATACCAAAACATACACAGAAATTAAATCCTCTAATATTCAATGTAAATGTATAGAATGTACTATAAAGTGTGAACCAGCATGATTGTAAAGGCCTGTATCTTTTTGTATGTGTACAAAAACGAAAACATTCAATGTTTGAAGTCAAAATGACAAAATGAATATATATATTTTTTAATATGTAAATAAATGCTCACAAAAAAGTAAAAGTAAAATGGTCTGAATTTGGTCCATTGTGATTTCTTCTTTTTCTTTCTCAAGCGTAAAGGGGAGTTACCGCTGAACAATAAAACAATGCCAGACTGTTAGACTTAGACTTTGACTTTCTTTTTATTGTCATTCAAATTTGAACTTTACAGCACAGATAAGAACGACATTTTGTTACATAAGCTCATGGTAGTGCAGGATAAAAAAAAAAGCAATAAAGTGCATATATAAATAAATAAATATATATAAATAATATATAAATATATATAAAATAAATAAATATATATAAATAAATAAATAGATTACTGTACAGATAAATATATTGCACTTTCTCACATGCGTCCACGTTTATGAATGTATGTTATATTGTCTTTTTTATTCCAGCGAGTTAATCCATTTTGGGGGGAGTTGGGGGGATAATTTAATTATGATGCGTTTAAGAGTCTTACGGCCTGAGGGAAGAAACTGTTACAGAACCTGGAGGTTCTGCTCCGGAGGCTGCGGAACCTCTTTCCAGCAGTGAAAACAGTCCTTGGTGAGGGTGGGAGGAGTCTTTGCAGATTTTCTGAGCCCTGGTCAGGCAGCGGCTTTTTGCGATCTCCTGGATAGGAGGAAGAGGAGTCCTGATGATCTTTTCCGCCGTCCTCACCACTCTCTGGAGAGACTTCCAGTCTGAGGCATTGCAGGCTCCAGTCCAGACAGAGATGCTGTTGGTCAGCAGGCTCTCTATAGTGCCTCTGTAGAATGTGGTGAGAATGGGGGGAGGCAGCTGTGCTCTTTTCATCCGACGCAAAAAGTGCATGCGCTGCTGAGCTCTTTTTACAAGAGCTTCGGCGTGTAGGGACCAGGTTATATTGTCAGTTATCTGCACCCCCAGGAACTTGGTGCTGCTTACTATCTCCACCGATGTGCCGTTGATGTAGAGTGGAGCGTGGCTGGACTGGTGCTTCCTGAAGTGAACGATGATCTCCTTGGTCTTGTTGACATTCAGGACCAGGTTGTTGGTTCTGCACCAGTCAACCAGATGTTTCACCTCCTCCCTGTAGTCCATGTCGTTGTTGTCACGGATGAGGCCCACTACTGTCGTGTCGTCCGCATACTTCACAATGTGGTTGGTAGTGGACCTGGCGCAGCAGTCATGAGTCATCAACGTGAACAGCAGCGGATTCAGGACGCAGCCCTGTGGGGAGCCGGTGCTCAGGGAGGTGGCACTGGAGGTGTTGTTGCCTACTCTCACAGATTGGGGTCTGTCTGTGAGGAAGTCAAGCAGCCAGTTGCAAAGGGGGGTACTGAATCCAAGGGGGGCTAGTTTGCTCACCAAGTGCTGCGGGATGATGGTGTTGAATGCTGAGCTGAAGTCCAGGAACAACATCCGCACGTGTGTGTCCTTTCCTTCCAAATGTTCTAAGCTCAGGTGGAGTGCAGAGGAGATGGCGTCCTCTGCGGAGCGGTTAGGGCGATAAGCAAACTGGTATGGGTCGAATGTGGGGGGAAGTCTGGAGACAATATATTCCTTTACCAGCCTCTCGAAGCACTTCATTATGATGGGGGTGAGTGCAACGGGGCGGTAATCATTGAGGGAGGAGATTGTGGGGTTTTTTGGCACTGGAATGATTGTGGTCGTCTTAAAACATGATGGTACCACAGCCTGGGTCAGCGAGATGTTGAAGATGTCTGTGAGAACCCCAGCCAGCTGGTCTGCACATCCCTTAAGCACCTTGCCCGGAATGTCATCAGGTACCGGTGCTTTCCGGGGGTTCACTCTCCTCAGGGTTTTCCGGACATCCGCTGTATCCAGGTTGAGCGGCTGCTCATCAGGGCGAGGGATGGATTTTCTCGCCGGAGTGGTTTTAAGTGCCTCAAACCTTGCAAAGTAGTTGTTAAGGTCATCTAGGAAGCTGATACTGTTGTCACAGGGACGGGGAGCAGCTTTATAGTCCGTGATGACCTGTATGCCCTGCCACATTCGTCTAGTGTTTGTGGGGTTCTCGAAGAAGTCCTGCACTTTCTGACTGTGAGCACGCTTTGCAACCTTAATGGCACGGTTCAGGTTAGCTCTGGCTGATTTTAATGCCACCATGTCGCCAAACTTGAAAGCCTTGTTGTCAGCATTGCACGTACCTCACTGTTCATCCAGAGTTTCTCGTTGGCCCGTGTAGGGATGTTCTTAATCACACTGACATCCTCCATGCACTTCTGAATGTATGCGGACACAGACTCTGCATACTCCTCCACATATGTGTGGTGATTTTCGGTGGCGGCTCATTGAATACTTGGCACTGCATTTACATACACACAAACGTTACGTTACTTTGTTTTTTAAATTTTGTCACTGCAAATTGACCCCAGTTTTTGGCTATTTTGCTATTTTGTTTTGATTAGGAAATGTGCAAATTTGAAAATGTTTACCGAAGAAAATATTAAATATGATTGGAATCACGTTACATCCCTCAATTAGGATCAAGTGTAGCACACAAAAAGACTAATAACTTTAGGGGTTAGAAAAGCATCAAGGACTAAAAGACACATATGCAAGAGGAGAGGAGTGATAGTGAGTTGGGGAAAATGTTCACAATATTAGAGACAATCACAGGACAATGTAAATGAAGAGAAAGTCATTCCCTGGAGAGAGGAGAGTTTTCTGTATAGGGTGCGTTAAAAGTCAAAGTGGAACGTTAAGGCATTGAGAAAATGTTGGCAGCAGTAGTAGTCAAAGGTTCAGGGATAAGTCTACTAGGCAGAGGTTCGATTAAAGCACTCAAAGTGGACTGGCAACCTGTACACAAGATAGAAAGAAGAGACACGCTACAAGAAGAAGTACTTGACAAAGTGTAAGAAATGGAAGAAGTGGGGATATGAAAGGGTTTCACAGCAAAAATAAGTCTAGTTTGTGATGCCACAACCCGCTTCTACAAGCCAATGTCGGTAGGTTTTGCAATTTAAATATATATATATATATATATATATATATATATATATATATATATATATATATATATATATATATATATATATATATATATATATATATATAGCTGGAGAAAGACAAGCTTTTGAAATAAATAATTATAGAAAGTCATTTTATGAATGGGCTGAACCAACTGTTTTAAAACTAGACACACGTTAGGACTACAAGCTCACAGTAAACAAAATATCTCCTATTGAGCAATACACCATTCCAAGAATGGAAGCCTGTCTAATGGGAGGAGAGAAATAAACCAAGTTAGACACAAGCCATGCTTTTCAACATGGAGGAGGAATCAAGAAAATATATTACAGTAAACAGGCAGACGGGACTGTTCACATACACAAAATTATCTTTTGGGGTGAGTTCCAGTCCAGCCATCTTCAGTGTACAATGCAGGGTGTACCGGAAAAGGTTGCAGTGTATCAGGATGACATCATTCTCACGAGAAAAGATGATAAATATCACCTGTCAAACATTAGATAAAGTGCTGCAGCGACTAAGGATGCAGGACTTTGCCTGAATAGGAAAAAAAGGGTCAATTTACGGCAGAAGAAGTGACACTCTTAGGACATAAAGTAGACAAAACAGGATTGCATCTGTTTTCAGCAAAGGTGACAGGACCATAAGAGACACCCACGCCCACGTCCATGACGGAGTTAAAAATAATTATTAGGACAGTTGACCCTTTACAATAAGTTCCTGACAATGTTGACAAAATTATTGTCACCTGTACATAAATTATTTTGGAAGGAGGAACAATGGGGACAAGAGTTAGAAAAAGCTTTCGAACTTTTACAATCCAGTAATGTGTTTGTGTGCTGTGATGAAACCAAATAACTGGCATTGCGTTGCTTAATTATACAGAATTAGAGCAGGCTCCATTGTATGCCAGGATCAATACTTGCGCTGCAAAGACAGACGATGGATAGAGAATCCTACTTCCCGTCTAAGTGTGTGTGTGTGTGTGTGTGTGTGTGTGTGTGTGTGTGTGTGTGTGTGTGTGTGTGTGTGTGTGTGTGTGTGTGTGTGTGTGTGTGTGTGTGTGTGTGTGTGTGTGTGTGTGTGTGTGTGTGTGTGTGTGTGTGTGTGTGTGTGTGTGTGTGTGTGTGCTACTTATTGGGGACGTCGCTCTGTTTACAAAGTCACTTCAGGGGACCTTTGACGTTATGGGGACAAAAAAACAGGTCCCCTAAAGGGAAACCTTTTTAAATAATAGTCAGATCCATTCTGAAGATGCCTAAGTGATTTTTAAGCGTTTTTTTCTCCATGAAACATGTTTACGGTTAGTTTGAGTGTGAGACATTTGCACAGCAGCCCTCTAACAGGGCTGCAGCTGGTACTGCACTGGCTGTTCCTTCATTGATTACTTACAGGCCTACTGAAACCCACGCAGTCTGATAGTTTATATATCAATGATAAAATCTTAACATTGCAACACGTGCCAATACGGCCGGGAGGGGGGAGGTGTTTGTTATGCGGGATTAATTTGTGGCATATTAAATATAAGCCTGGTTGTGTTGTGGCTAATAGAGTATATATATGTATTGTGTTTATTTACTGTTTTAGTCATTCCCAGCTGAATATCAGGTCCCACCCGCCTCTCACAGCCTCTTCCCTATCTGAATCGCTTCCACTGCCCTTTAGTCCTTCACTCTCACTTTCCTCATCCACGAATCTTTCATCCTCGCTCAAATTAATGGGGAAATTTTCGCTTTCTCGGTCCGAAACGCTCTCGCTGCTGGTGGCCATGATTGTAAACAATGTGCAGATGTGAGGAGCTCCACAACCGGTGACGTCACGTGCATATCGTCTGCTACTTACGGTACAGGCAAGGCTTTTTTATCAGCGACCAAAAGTTGCGAACTTTATCGTCGATGTTCTCTACTTCAGCAAAAATATGGCAATATCGCGAAATGATCAAGTATGACACATAGAATGGACCCGCTATCCCCGTTTAAATAAGAAAATCGCATTTCAGTAGGCCTTTAACAATTTACACCGGGTGCACCAAACGAAGGAAGTGTGCGCGCAGTACAGGAAGGTCGTCTGCAGTGCAGGACATGTCGGCTGAAGAGACACGAAAATTATTTGTTTAAACCAAAAGGTAAGCCCATCTTTCTTATAAATGGAGGTTATTGACTATCATTTGTAGAAGATTCATGTGTTTATGACCAAGTTAAGCCAAAAAATTAGCAGCAAACCTTTTCCAATGGGTGCATTTAATTAAGAACATGAGCCTTGCTAAGAAAAAAAAAGCTTGTGAATCACTTTGTGGTTTTTTTTGGCATTTGGACTGGTTTATAGTCAAAGTAGCTATAATTTAATGCTAATTGGTTGTCTACAAGGACTTTTAAGAAGTTATATGTATAGTTATGATGGACATTGGGGATTAAGGATATTTTAAAAACCTCACATTGATTTTGTTTCACACATTTTAGATGAAAGACATATGTACAGTAGACCACATGGACTTGGACATAAACAGCATAACACCTGATGTCACTGGAACAGAGGAATACTGCTCAAGTCAGGAAACAATTGACACAGTAGTTGTTTGCGCTCCCATTAAAAAACATGGAAAAAGAGTTTACAACAAAAGACATAATTGCTTGTATTGCAGTAAGCCTTATGCCAAGCTGGCAAGACTTCTAGAAAGTGCACACAAAAACAGATTGGAAGTAGCCACAGCTCTTAGCTTTCCAACGTGTTCCATGGAGAGAAGGAACAGCTAGAGAATATTCGTAATAAAGGGAACTGCACTCACAATGCTGCTATTATGGAGTCAGGAAAGGGTGAACTAGTGCCATTCAAACGACCACCTAAAGAAGCTAAAGGAAATGATTTTATGCACTGTGCACATTGCCAAGGACTGTTTACCAGAAAGGTGTATTAATACAATTAATACAATTTGCTTTGTGTATAATTTTAGCTGTTTGCAAATTCACTATGTCGTGGAATTTCAGGGGTCGCAACATCACAACAATCGTTCCGCTTTGCAACACAATTAACACATTACATTTACATTTTGCTCAGGAGATTTTACAATCATACATTTTCTAATAATATTTTATAACTCTGCATCATTAACTTATTTATTAATATTTATTTATTTATGACACATATTTAAAGCATGCAAACTCTCAGCAACAGCTACACTGACCTCATGGTAAACTACCATTCCCACCTTCCCTTTTTTCTCAAAAATCCTCGAAAAAATTGTAGCACACCAGCTAAATGAACACTTAGCATCCAACAATCTCTGTGAACCCTTTCAGTCCGGTTCCAGGGCAAATCACTCTACGGAGACTTCCCTCGCAAAAATGTCTAATAATCTATTGCTAACTATGGATGCTGATGCCTCACCCATGTTGCGGCTAATTGATCTTAGCGCTGCTTTCGATACTGTCGATCATAAAATTTTATTAGAACGTATCAAAACACGTATTGGTATGTCAGTCTTAGCCTTTTCTTAGTTTAACTCCTATCTTACTAACAGAATGCAGTGCGTTTCCCATAACGATGTGACCTCAGAGCAGGGGTGGGCAATTAATTTTTACCGGGGGTCGCATGAGCAACCTGAGCACTGCTGGAGGGCCACACCGACAATATTTCAATTAAATTTTGCTTAAATTATTTTTGATATACCGTAAGATAAAAAATAATAATATTTTCATTTAACCTAACTTATCTTTATACAAAAGCAGATGGCTTTTGATGGTTTTATTTTTAACACTTTCTTACACAACACTTCCTGATGTATATTACAATGCAAAAATTTCAATTTCTGTCACTTTATCCTGCCGCCTCTTTGTTGTGAAGGTAGCACGCCTGTAAGGTGATTGGCGAAGAAGGAGGAAGCGTTGCTGTTGCGGAAATGAGGAGTGAGGATCGATGTGTGTGTGGAAAGAACGAGATAAGTTGAGCTGTGTTAGTATAGGTTGCTCAATAAAAGTTTAAAAAGAGCGTCAGACTTGGTGTGCACTTCTTCTGGACGCTACAATTGATGTCAGAAGTGGGATGAAATGCCTCCCAGATCGCCTTGCCATCAAACCTGGGAGTCTTCATTGAGGGCGGAATTCCCCCATGGCAAGCAGCGTGGCTGCACCTGTAGACACTGCCTCTCTCCTTCCTTCCTTTCTCTCTCTCTCTCACTCTCTCTCTCTCCCTCTCTCTCTCTCTCTGCGGTGAGCTCCTCACGTGGCACGTACCTCTAGATGATGTAGCAGGCTAAGCACACAAGCAGCCTAGTATGCGCAAAGTTTTTCTTCTGCCACCAATTGTAGCGTCCAGAAGAAGTGCACACCAAGTCTGACGCTCTTTTTAAACTTTTATTGAGCAAGCTATACTAACACATCTCAACTTATCTCGTTCCTTTCACACTCACGTCTATTATTCTTATATTCTTTAAACACAGATGTTGCTGTGTACTACAAATTAAACACACGGCTTTACCTTTACTTGGCAGTCCATGTCTTGTTGAAAACACGCCATTCGTCATCACCTTTTCTTTTTTTAGCGTCTCGGGGATAACCGGGCATCACTTGTCACTGTGCGCCTTCACTAACAGGACATACGCCCATAAATCACACTTTTCAAAATAAAAGCAGCACAGTTGTATTGCACGCACGACATAGATGTTTTTTTTAATTTATTTTGTAATTTGTGATTGCCGCTGCGCGCACGAGCATACGTCCACACGGAAGTCATACAAATAACGCTTTTCAAAACAAAAGCAGCACCGTTGTATTGCACACTCGAAATAGATACTTTTTTAAATTTATTTTGTAATTTATGATTGGCCTCACGCGGGCTGGACAGGGACGTACAAAGGGCCAGGTCTGCCTCAGAGTATGACAAGGTAACATGCGGAGTTCCACGGGGTTTGGTTTTTGGACCTGCACTCTTCATCAATTACATGATGCCGCTAGGTGACATAATAGGCAAATATGGTGTTAACTTTCACTGTTATGCTGATGACACCCGACACTACGTGCCCCTAAAGCTGACCAACACGTCAGATTGTAGTCACCTGGAGGCCTGTCTAAATGAAATTAAACACTGGATGTCAACTAACTTTTTGCAACTCAACGCTAAGAAAACGAAAATGCTGATTATCGGTCCTGCTAGACACCGGCACCTATTTAATAAAACCACCTTAAGATTTGACAACCAAACAATTACACAAAGCGACTCGGTAAAGAATCTCGGTGTTATCTTCCACCTGACTCTCATTTGAGTCACACATTAAAGGCCTACTGAAATGATTTTTTTTTATTTAAACGGGGATAGCAGATCCATTCTATGTGTCATACTTGATCATTTCGCGATATTGCCATATTTTTGCTGAAAGGATTAAGTAGAGAACATCGACGATAAAGTTCGCAACTTTTGGTCGCTGATAAAAAAAGCCTTGCCTGTACCGGAAGTAGCGTGACGTCGCAGGTTGAAAGGCTCCTCACATTTCCCCATTGTTTACACCAGCAGCGAGAGCGATTCGGACCGAGAAAGCGACGATTACCCCATTAATTTGAGCCAGGATGAAAGATTTGTGGATGAGGAACGTGAGTGAAGGACTAGAGTGCAGTGCAGGACGTATCTTTTTTCGTTCTGACCGTAACTTAGGTACAAGGGCTCATTGGATTCCACACTCTCTCCTTTTTCTATTGTGGATCACGGATTTGTATTTTAAACCACCTCGGATACTATATCCTCTTGAAAATGAGAGTCGAGAACGCGAAATGGACATTCACAGTGACTTTTATCTCCACGACAATACATCGGTGAAGCACTTTAGCTACGGAGCTAATGTGATAGCATCGTGCTTAAATGCAGATAGAAACAAAAGAAATAAGCCCCTGACTGGAAGGATAGACAGCAGATCAACAATACTACTATCAGGAGACACCGAACCAAACACTGGACCTGTAACCACATGGTTAATGCTGTGCCACCTGTCGAAGCCTAGCAATGCTGTTGCTAACAACGCCATTGAAGCTAACTTAGCTACGGGACCTCGTCAGAGCTATGATAAAAACATTATCTCTCCACCTACGCCAGCCCTCATCTGCTCATCAACACCCCTGCTCACCTGCGTTCCAGCGATCGACGGCGCGACGAAGGACTTCACCCGATCATCGATGCGGTCGACGGCTAGCATCAGATAGCGCGTCTGGTATCCTCAAAGTCCTCCTGGTTGTGTTGCTGCAGCCAGCCGCTAATACACCGATCCCACCTACAGCTTTCTTCTTTGCAGTCTCCATTGTTCATTAAACAAATTGCAAAAGATTCACCAACACAGATGTCCAGAATACTGTGGAATTTTGCGATGAAAACAGAGCTGTTTGTATTGAGATACAATGTGTCCAAATACTTCCGTTTCAACCATTGACGTCACGCGCAAACGTCATCATACATAGACGTTTTCAATATATATATATATATATATATATATATATATATATATATATATATATATATATATATATATATATATATATATATATATATATATATATATATATATATATATATATATACCTACAGTATACTGTCTCACCTGCACTGACTTCCTGTGCACTTAAGATGCGACTTCAAGGTTTCATTACTTACGTATAAAATACTAAACGGTCTGATTATATTATACCATATGTCCCGGACAGAAATCTGCGTTCTAAGAACTCCGGCTTGTTAGTGATTCCCAGAGCCCAAAGAAAGTCTGCAGGCTATATAGTCTTTTCTATTCGGGCTCCAGTACTCTGGAATGCCCTCCCTGTAACGCTGCTGTCTTGTCTCCATTGTTTCTCATTGTGCCCATTGGGATGTCGTTGTGGCTTGTGCAGCCCTTGTGATTAAAGGCCTACTGAAATGATTTTTTTTTTATTTAAACGGGAATAGCAGATCCATTCTATGTGTCATACTTGATCATTTTGCGATATTGCCATATTTTTGCTGACAGGATTTAGTAAAGAAAATCGACGATAAAGTTCGCAACTTTTGCTCGCTGATAAAAAAAAAGCCTTGCCTGTACCGGAAGTAGCGTGACGTCACAGGAGCTAGTATTCCTCACAATTCCCCATTGTTTACAATGGAGCGAGAGAGATTCGGACCGAGAAAGTGACGATTACCCCATTAATTTGAGCGAGGATGAAAGATTCGTAGATGAGGAAAATTACAGTGAAGGACTTAAGAGGCAGTGATGGACGTATCTTTTTTCGCTCTGACCGTAACTTAGGTACAAGCTGGCTCATTGGATTCCACACTCTCCTTTTTCTATTGTGGATCACGGATTTGTATTTTAAACCACCTCGGATACTATATCCTCTTGAAAATGAGAGTCGAGAACGCGAAATGGACATTCAGTGCCTTTTATCTCCACGACAATACATCGGCGAAATGCTTTAGCTACAAGCTAACGTGATAGCATCGTGCTTTAACTGCAAATAGAAACAAAAAAAATAAACCCCTGACTGGAAGGATAGATAGAAAATCAACAATACTATTAAACCGTGGACATGTAAATACACGGTTAATGCTTTCCAGGCTGGCGAAGGTTAACAATGCTGTGCTAACGACGCCATTGAAGCTAACTTAGCAACTTAGCAACCGGACCGCACAGAGCTATGCTAAAAACATTAGCTCTCCACCTACGCCAGCCAGCCCTCATCTGCTCATCAACACCCGTGCTCACCTGCGTTCCAGCGATCGGCAGAAGGACGAAGGACTTCACCCGATGCGTTTGGCGGCCCGGAGACGTAGGAAGTCAAGGTGAGGTCGGCGGCTAGCGCGTCTGCTCTCCAACAAAGTCCTCCTGGTTGTGTTGCTGTAGTCCGCTGCTAAGACACCGATCCCACCTACAACTGTCTTCTTTGCAGCCTTCATTGTTCATTAAACAAATTGCAAAAGATGTCCAGAATACTGTGGAATTATGAAATGAAAACAGAGCTTTTTGTATAGGATTCTACGGGGTACCATAACTTCCATTACTCTGACTTCGTCACGTGCATACGTCATCATACCGCAACGTTTCAGCCGGATATTTCCCGGGAAATTTTAAATGTCACTTTATAAGTTAACCCGGCCGTATTGGCATGTGTTGCAATGTTAAGATTTCATCATTGATATATAAACTATCAGACTGCGTGGTCGGTAGTAGTGGGTTTCAGTAGGCCTTTAAGGGCTATATAAATAAACTTTGATTGATTGATTGATTGATTGATTGATTGATTGATTGATTGATTGATTGATTGCTTCACCCACCTTGCACAAAATGAATGAATGTTTGGTGGTGGTCGTAGATGCCGTCAGCACAAATTGGCAACCACTTTGCCATCAGTTTACCACAGGGGTCTCAGACACGCGGCCCGCAGGCCAATTGCGGTCCGCAAGACGTTATTTTGCGGCCCCCACCTTAATATGAAGGTTTAATGTTAGTGCGGCCCGCGAGTTTTATATGAATGGCGCTTGACAGCGTTGTGTGCGGAGCTGAAGGAATCTACCAATCAGGGTGTGGTATATGTCTCTCGAGGGCCGAACATTGACGTCACTTGCGTGATGCAAGCAGAGAAACGTTTTGCCGCTTTTCCACTAGACCCGCTAATGCTCTTCCTCCCTCCCTCCCTCGCTCACCCGCCCGCTGGCTCGCTCTCTTGCTCTCTCTCTCGAGCTCTCTCTGTCACTGTGTGTGTGTCTCTCTCTCGCTCCCTCCCCTGGCGCCGCTGTAAACAGTCCGGGCCGGGGACACGAGCGGTCCGGTAGCTTCCGAAGCACTCCGCCGAAGGACCGAGCGACAATACAAATCTGTGGTGCACTGCGCTGATACTCCGACAAAGAGTCGCTGGGCGAATAGGACGTGTAACACGTTAGTCGTGATGTTAGCCCGTTCGGGGCTAATTGTGCTACTGTAACTGTAAACTCCACGGCGAGACCCCGCCCCCCGTTGGCTCCAGACAGAGACGATTTTTGTTATTTGGGTTCAAAATGGCTCTTTCAACGTTCTGGGTTGCCTACACCTGCGTTAGTGGAAAAGCGGCAAATGAGTGAAAGCAACAGAAACGTTGCCATGGAGACTAGGGTTTTCTTACGTGCCTGGCTGCAGTCACACCGCAACACCTGTCCGTCAGTAACAACAGTCCCCGATAACCTGGACCAATTCAAACCGTTATTTGTTTTTTGTATTGTTTAATTTAGGCTGACCATATTCTGAAATCCCAAAAAGAGGACATATATGCGTGCCAAGGCGGGAATTAGGTGAAAATTTGCCAATGATACTCAAACTTGCTTTATAAATAATATATTTATTTAAATAAAGCATTTTTCTCCTCTGTTGACAGCAGTGTTGCTGCTAGGAATTTTCAAAATGCAGTCCCTGGGGACCCCATCAAGTAAAAAAATGGGGTACCACAGTAAAATTTTGGGGTCCCACTTTTTTGTAAGCGTTTTGAAAACAAATGATAAATGGATGCATTATTCTGTTATATCTCACATTTTATATTGTGTTTTGGAAAAAGGTTGTCATAAACATTACTTCATTCATTAAAAAATTTAATAAAAAAAGAAGTACAAAATGGATGGATGGATGAAAAACTAATTTTAAAAAGTATGTTTTTGGGGTGGAGGAGTCTGATCGGGTGCTAGTTAGCTTGAAGCTAACAGCTAGCCTGTCTCCATCCTGGAACAATGTGGATCCAGCGGGAGATAAAAGGGAAGTTTCCATGGACTCACAAAGACTAAAACAAGACATTTACTGGAAACTTGGCACAGGATAAAGTTAAAAAAGTTGACTTTACACTCACCTTAGTGTTTACCATCAAGTCTTTCTTTTGACAGCACCTCGCGCTAAACTTGTCCCAGTGCAAACTGAGGAAGTGTTTGTCATTGACAAAACTTTCGGCCAATCAAAATTTACGACCAATAAAAACGCAATACACGGGGACGGAAATGTGACCTGGCAAATATAAACAAAACACTGGCGGAAATCAATAATAGAGCGGTAGGTAAAAAAAAGAAAAAAAGTCCTTTCTGATTTCAATGCTTAAAAACACACAAAAAGTGCGGTAACGCCAACACTGCTTGACAGTATAACAAAATAAGTCACACTTATATTCTGTAACTGTGTGGAATGCTAAAACACCCTCTGCTGCGTTTACAATGTCTTCTCCTTTTCCAGGTCGCACAAAGTACTCTGTCAATTTAGCAGACGAGCTCTCGCCCTGCACAGCTGTTTTGTACTTTGTAGTGTCGATATGGGCTTGTAGATCTTTATTTGCCACAGATACATACGTTCCTGCTTTCCACACAGTGTATTCTGCTTACCATGTGTCACGGCCAGGACCATAACACGAATACTTTTTCCGCAAATCATCCGTGAAGTTGCATTTACGTTTCTGCATTTCTTGTTTTCATGTCTGTCTCTCCACTCACTAGCTCTCTCGCTCTGTCTCTGCCCCTCCCTCACCAATGTTTCTGCGTGCGCATGTAACAGGTACTTTAGCTAGTATAGTAGAAGTTCTCAATATTGGGCTAATCAGAAGTCTAGATTACTACTCGGAGTAGGACAGACACAATTAAATGCTTTAAATGATACTGGTGTTATTTAAATATGTACAGTGAAACAACTAGGGGACAGACATTGATAAGGATGGCCATTCAAAACAAAAGAAAAAAACGGAAAGGAATCTCAACAAACAATGTTGGTTTAGTTCATTGATTAAGAGTTCAGGTAATTCATACAAGGTAGTATCAAAAGTTCTTAAAGTTCATAGGAGTCATATGAGACTGATCGCAGTCCATATGCGCATTCACAGTTCATACGGCCACATGAGTTGGGGTTGTGAATATGGCAGTTTATAGTGAGAGTTCAGTTATGGGCAGGGTGTGTATGAGGTAGTGCAAAGGGCCGCATAGTAATGAGATGCGAGGCAAGGGGTTCAGCTATAAGCCGCCTACCGGCCCGACCAGAGCAAGTGGAGTTCAGGGGTTGAGAGGTGGAGATCCTTGGGCTCAAGCTCAAGGCCTATCTAAAGCTCGCCATCCAAGACTTAGGGACCTGGCCTACGTAAACACAGGACCCGGAGTTCAATCAATGTGCGCACATAAACATCAACATTAAGTCATCTATCGTTCGACCTTCAATAAATAAGTTACACTTATTATTATCATTATTAGCAATAATACTGCTAACATTAACAATATTAAACAATCACATGTATGTAGAAAATAACAAACACGACAGTACACAGTGTTGTCACTATGACGGGTGTAACATTAACAATATTACAATAGAAAATAACAGTGACGTCACTATGACGGGTGTAACATGAACAATATTAAACAATAGAAAATAACAGTGACGTCACTATGACGGGTGTAACATGAACAATAACAGTGACGTCACTATGACGGGTGTAACAGTGTTCATTCATTGTCTTTACCGTAGCATAAAAAGTGCAGATGGCCTTAAAACGCCACAACACTCAGTCACCATATGTAAGTACCCAAAATAAAGACTCGACATAAATATAAATTCAATGGGATCAGAAACATTGGAGGAAACGGGATTAAAAGCCGATGCTAACCACCCATAGACAATACATGGGTACGGCTAGAAGTTACTATTAGCAAACAAATTCACTTACCAACTCGGCTTAATATCTTAACATCGACACACTCTCTCGTCGCAACTCGGCCCTGATAGTCGGCACCTATAAGTTTACAATTAGTTGTAAAATGTTGGACGGTTGTTTTTACGATATGCAGGCAAACGACAACTTTAAAACATACCGGCTTCAGATGTCCCCAGGCTTTTCCACCGCACCTGGCAGCCATCTTGAGACGGTGGATAATATAGAGCGCAATAGGCTGCAGCGGGTCACGTGATAGGCTGCAGTGGGTCACGTGATAGGCTGCAGTGGGTCACGTGAGCGCGTGTGTTTAACTCGCGAGAATAAACGTGGAAAGGGCGCAGGTAATATGAAGGGATGCCATGAGAGGAAATATGTCTTATTTCCCACCCGTGTTACACGCACGCCTCCACAGCTTGTTTTGTTTAACCCCTTCTTAACTCTGGACGTACATTGAAAATACATGCAACCCTAACTCAAAATGCCGGACATTTGAGGCATTTAAGAAACCCCGCCCGGACACCCCGGACACCCCCTCAAAAGAGGACATGTGAGGGGAAAAGAGGACGTATGGTCAGCTTATTTAATTTGCATTGCCTCACACGATGAACACTACATAAGCCATACTGAGGGTTTCAACTGCTTCCTCTCTCCAGCCAAATGTAGCTCAGCTATGCGAGAGGAAGCGCTGCCAGGTGTCTAGCAGCAAGAAGCAAGAGAAGCCATGTTCAAGCCATGTTCAGGTTCACGGATGTATTTATTGTTACTTCTCACATAGTAAGTATGTGTATACATTGTTGCTGAGTGGAGAAATTTAATTTTTATTTGTTGTGTTCACTACTGCATTGAGTTAAGCATACAGTTAGTTCAGTTACATTGTACAGCCTCTAGGTGGTGTAGCGAGTCAGACGGAGGAGATGCGGTGAGGTGAGGAGAGAAGAAGAATGTAATGTAGGTAAATACAGGTACGTGAATAAAGATGCTGACGGGAAAGTAACGCGTTCGTGTTGGTTATTACTACACACCCAACATAACAAGTGGCAACGAGGATAAAGAAAAAAAAAAAAAAGAATGGCTTTACTCGGTTTACAACCGCCCTCTGCGTTCCTGGAGTGCCCGGGAGAGCCGAAGATTACGTTCGAGGATTGGAGGAAGCTATTCGACAACTTCTTGCTAGCAATCGGAGGTCAAGAATTTTCTGCGGAGAGGAAAAGAGCCCTGCTGATTCATTGTCTGGTAACAGAAGGACAAAGGTTGTACAATACCTTGCCGCTTACTGAGGATACCTACAGTGGTAGCTTACTGGCTTTGCAAACATTCTTCACCCCGAAAGTCAACGTGGTCGCCGAGAGGAACCGTTTTCGGCAGCGCGCTCAAGCTATGGGTGAGTCAACGGATCACTATGAGGCAGCGCTGCGTGAGCTAGTGAAAACGTGCAATTTCAGTGCAATGGAAAATGAAATGATACGTGATCAGATAGTGGAGAAAACGTGTGTGCCTCGTATACGTGAAAGACTATTGTTAGAACCCGAGCTAACTCTTGATAAGGCACTTACACTAGCCAGACGAATTGAAATTGCCGTTGCTGATGCAAAAACGTTCACTGAGAGTGGAACGAAGCTAGTCTCTGTAGTCTACAGACAGAGAAATAAGAAGGCAGGACACCCCAAAGACAAGTATAAGCACAAAGGGGGAAAACGGAATGATGCCATTCAACAATGTTACAGATGTGGCTCTGCTGATCACCTTGCTAACGACCAGTCATGCCCAGCTAAAGATGTTAAATGCAAAACATGTGGGAAGATAGGCCACTATTCTAGAGTGTGCAAATCCTCTACTAAATCAGTCAATGAAATGAGTTTGCCTGAAGTGACTGTCCTCAATGTTGGCAAGAAGACTGATATACAAGGAAAACTAATTGGAACTTTCACTCTGGCTACATCACCTACAAGTACACATACAAGTGACATGTTAGTTGACACAGGATCTGCTGTCTCAATACTAGCCGAAAAACTGTACAGAGAAAACTTCAGCACAAGTAAACTAAGCCCACCTACAGTAAAACTGTTGACGTACTCAAGACAGAACCTAAAAGTTTTTGGACGTCTTAAAGCGACAGTAACATACCAACAGAGGACTGCAACTGGATTTTTCAACATTGTAAAGTCCGGTACACCCCTCATTGGGCTAGATCTATGTGAAGACCTCAACATAGAGATTAAAGAAGGAAAGTTGGTGGAACCAACAGTGGATTGTGCCCTGCTTTCACAGTTTCCTAAACTCCCTGAAACTACAACCACGTTGGACATTGGACATGCCAAAGGTTTTGTAGATAAGGTGCAGATACGCACAGATGTTAAACAAGTGCAACAAAAACTCAGACGCCTGCCGCTTTCAGTACGTGATACCGTCACAGCAGAGCTGAATGAACTGGAAAAGCAGGGAATCATAGAGGGAGTTGATTCATCCAAATGGGTTTCCCCTATTGTAGTCACTCGGAGGAAGAACGGAAAATCCGCATGTGTGTGGATATGAGGGAACCTAACAAGGCAGTGGTCCCTGACAGCCATCCATTACCACTGATCGAGGACGTACTTGCTGAGCTGCGTGGGTCAAAGATGTACTCTACCTTGGATCTGAAAAGCGCATACCATCAACTGGAACTGCATGAGGAGAGCAGAAATGTCACTGCTTTCATTACACATGAAGGAATGTACAGATACCGCAGAGTTCCTTATGGACTAAGTTCAGCTCCTGCAGCATTCCAGGAAATGATGACAAAAATACTCAGTGGATTAAAGGGGGTTAAGTGTTACCTAGATGATGTCATAATCTATGGGCCCTCACATGAAGAACATGACGCTAACCTGAAAGCTGTATTGAACCGTATTCAGGAAGCGGGTCTGCAGCTCAACAAGGGAAAAGGCCTCTTCAGTCAGACTACACTGACATTCCTAGGCCACAGACTCTCACCTGAAGGCTTACAGCCAAGCGATGGCCATGTGACTGCAATCCTGAATGCGCCTGCTCCTACCAATGCAGCCAGCCTGCGCTCATTCCTGGGTTTAAGTGCATGGTATAGCAAACTAACTATGCCAGCCTGGTCAAGCCAATGAGAGCTCTGTTGCGGAAGAATACAATTTTCAAGTGGAATGATGCAGCACAAAAGAGCTTTGATCAAGTCAAAAACATGGTTGTCAACAGCCCAGCACTGACACTGTTTGACCCAAACAAACCAACAGTGGTCTCAACTGACGCTTCTGATTATGGACTTGGAGCTGTTTTGACACAGGTGAATGAGGCAGGAGAGGAAGACACAATCGCTTTCGCCTCCCGCAGTTTATCAGATGCTGAAAGAAAGTACTCTATAGTTAAAAAAGAGGCTCTCGCATGCGTCTGGGCTGCTGAAAAGTGGCGTGTGTGGCTCTGGGGAAGGAAGTTCCTGTTACGCACTGACCATCAAGCTCTAACTACACTCCTGACTACCAAGGGAAATAATCGAGCTGGACTTCGGGTTGCCCGGTGGTCTGCTCGCTTAATGGAGTTTGACTATGAGGTCCAGTACAGAGCTGGAACACTGAACAGCGTCGCCGACTGCTTATCCAGACTACCACTCCCTGCGACAAACAATGATTATACTGAGACCGTGGAGTCAGTCGCAACAATACTGGACGACATTCAAGCAGTCACTCAAGCGGACTTCAAAGCGGAGATTAATTTGTGCCCTGTGCTGACCAAACTTCGTGCACAGCTACAAAAGCCTTGCCCAAGACAAAAAAAGTGCTTGACCATGACCTACAGCCATACTACCTGATACGTGAAGAATTGGCAATTTTGGATGACTGCGTGGTCAGAGGCACTCACCGTCTCGTGGTTCCAGGGTCACTACAGAAAAGGCTTATAGACATTGCACATGAGACTCATCAGGGCATTGTCAGAACAAAACAACGCCTCAGAGAACTATACTGGTGGCCTAAAACGGACACACAAGTTGAATCACTCATCAAAGACTGTACTACATGCAGACAAAATGACAAGTCAGTTACTACCTATAATGCCCCACGCCAACCTGTGCCTTTGCCCGATGCCGCATGGGAAAAAGTGTCAATCGATATCGTTGGTCCTTTTGAATCTGTACCAAGAGACTGCAGATATGCTGTAACGCTTGTGGACTACTTCAGTAAATGGCCGGAAGTAGCTTTTGTGGCACAGATTGATACTGCAACAATCATCCAGTTCCTCATAACAACCTTTTCACGGGAAGGTAATCCAAAAGAGTTAGTGAGTGACAATGGTACTCAGTTCACATCAGCAGAATTCGAAAATGTTCTAAAACAAAGAGGAATTGTACACCTGAAATCATCTCTATATTATCCCCGTGCAAATGGAGAAGTTGAGAGGTTCAACAGAGTGCTCAAAGACTGCCTCCAGACTGCTTCTATACAAAGGACACCCTGGAAGCCATTCACAAGGTCCTTTCTTATGGATTACAGAGCTACTCCACACTCAACCACTGGAGTGAGCCCCTCACAGCTGCTTCATGGAAGACAAATGAGAACAAAACTCCAAATCATGGATGTGACTCCTGTCCACGTAAATAAGAATGTGGTGCGTGAACGAGTTAAAAAGATACAGGAATACGCAAAACTATACACAGACAGGAAGAGGAGTGCAAAGAAGACATCCTTCAACCCTGGTGATCAGGTCAGGATTCGGAAGCCATGGAAGGTAAAGAAAGGAGAACAAAAGTTCACAAAGCCAAGAACTGTGGTGCGGAAGAAAAGCCCATACACCTACCTGTTGGATGATGGTAGAGTCTGGAATGCATCACACCTTTCTGTACTACCACAAGTGACCACTATGGACAATGACACTGTACAGACCGAACCTAAACAAGAGACAAATGTGAACAGTAGACCTGAGAGGTGTAGGCAACCGCCTAACTGGACTAAGGACTATGTCATGTACTAAAGAAGTTGCATAAACATGCAAGTTTCTGGTTGTTAAGGAAAAGAAAATAATGCATGCATGAAAATTGTTTGGTATGCAATTTACAAACGGTTAAATGCTGCTGTAATGGTTGATTGGTTGTCATTTTATTACTTCCAAAATATTATAGGCATGTTACTTGAATCCAATTACAAAAGCAATTGTAAGTTTTGTTATGAAGGAATTCACTTTTATTGAAAGGGGAAGATGTTGTGTTCACTACTGCATTGAGTTAAGCATACAGTTAGTTCAGTTACATTGTACAGCCTCTAGGTGGCATAGCGAGTCAGACGGAGGAGATGCGGTAAGGTGAGGAGAGAAGAAGAATGTAATGTAGGTAAATACAGGTACGTGAATAAAGATGCTGACGGGAAAGTAACGCGTTCGTGTTGGTTATTACTACACACCCAACATAACATTATTGTTATTACTTAAGACTGATTTATTTACTTAATTCTCATTTTGTTCATTTACATTTTGATTTTATTTTGTGTTGAAAATAAAAATAAAGACATTTAAAAATATATTTTTTAAGAAATCTTTTCTTGCGGCCCAGCCTCACCCAGACTCTGCATCCCGTGGCCCCCAAGTAAATTGAGTTTGAGACCCCTGGTCTGTCGCTTCAAAATACCTAATCAGCATGGGCGTAATTTGGGGGGGCAGTTTTTGTCGCCAGCACATTTTAATGTCCAAAAATAATGTAACTTTTAAACAGAGGCAAGTCGCTTGTGCCACCCGGAAAACCACCGCTCAGACTGAAGCCTGTTCCTTTAAATAGCCCACAAGTTCATTGATTGGTTTTCTGGGCCTGCGTTGTTGCCAGCTGACCAATCAGTAGTGGTCAGTTGCGATGCAGAGGGAGTCGCAATCATTCACAGGAGAGATATATTTCGAATACAAATTATTTAAAACGATTGCTGCATTGCTGTTAAAATGGTGAGCGAGATCATACATTTTTCATACACTGTTTTTTGATAATTGTTGGTGAAGTTTACTGTACATTATATTGGACCAGGAAGAGAGTAGGTTATGGGGAGGTATTTTTATTTTTAAACTCTACGCGCCACCCCTGACGTGAGAGACATAGCTTGTAAAATGTCAATCAATAAACGACAAGGCACCTAATATGAAATTTAACAACAAACCTTGTCACCTTACCAGACACACCTGTGTCAGATATAATATAATGAATTGGATGTTATACCATACTGTGGTGGTCTAGAGGTTAGTGTGCAATTATGATAAACAAAGTGAATGATCGAGGTTTCAATTGATGTCAAAGTCATATAAATAATTCAGTTGTGGATAGCACACAATTGTTTTCCTTTTTTGTTATTTTGTTTTCTTGCACTCAAAATAAGTGAATAATGTGTTTATCGTGTATTTCTAATAATGTAAAATATGGGACAAACAGTAGAAATTGGATGGATGGATGGATGCATCTAAATGAATGTAGGTTTGATTCAAATATAATTAAAGTTATTTTACACAGACACATAAAGGGACAAAAAGAAAAAAAAGATGAAATCCTTCAAACCACGCCCCTTTAAGCCACCCACATATGCCTTTATTCAAACCAATTGTGTCTCCACCCCCTTTTGAATTTCAAATTACATCCCTGTTGTGCAGTGATTGAATGATGGGTCTCACTCTTAAAGGCCTACTGAAACCCACTACTACCGACCACGCAGTCTGATAGTTTATATATCAATGATGAAATCTTAACATTGCAACACATACCGATACGGCCGGGTTAACTTATAAAGTGCAATTTTAAATTTCCCTGGAAACTTCCGGTTGAAAACGTCTATGTATGATGACGTTTGCGCGTGACGTCAATGGTTGAAGCGGAAGTATTGGGACACATTGTATCCCAATACAAACAGCTCTGTTTTCATCGCAAAATTCCACAGTATTCTGGACATCTGTGTTGGTGAATCTTTTGCAATTTGTTTAATGAACAATGGAGACTGCAAAGAAGAAAGCTGTAGGTGGGATCGGTGTATTAGCGGCTGGCTGCAGCAACACAACCAGGAGGACTTTGAGTTGGATAGCAGACCCGCTATCCGACGCTAGCCGCCGACCGCATCGATGATCGGGTAAGTCCTTCGTCGCCCCGTCGATCGCTTTAACGCAGGTGAGCACGGGTGTTGATGAGCAGATGAGGGCTGGCGTAGGTGGATAGCTAATGTTTTTAGCATAGCTCTGTCGAGGTCCCGTAGCTAAGTTAGCTTCAATGGCGTCATTAGCAACAGCATTGCTAGGCTTCGCCAGGTTGGACAGCATTAACCGTGTGGTTACAGGTCCAGTGTTTGATAGTATTGTTGATCTTCTGTCTATCCTTCCAGTCAGGGGCTTATTTATTTTGTTTCTATCTGCATTTAAGCACGATGCTATCACGTTGGCTCCGTAGCTAAAGTGCTTCGCCGATGTATTGTCGTGGAGATAAAAGTCACTGTGAATGTCCATTTCGCGTTCTCGACTCTCATTTTCAAGAGGATATAGAAGTACTATCTATCCATCTATCTATTCGAGGTGGTTTAAAATACAAATCTATGATCCACAATAGAAAAAGGAGAGAGTGTGGAATCCAATGAGCCCTTGTACCTAAGTTACGGTCAGAGTGAAAAAAGATACGTCCTGCACTGCACTCTAGTCCTTCACTCTCACGTTCCTCATCCACGAATCTTTCATCCTCGCTCAAATTAATGGGGTAATCGTCGCTTTCTCGGTCCGACTCGCTCTCGCTGCTGGTGTAAACAATGGGGAAATGTGAGGAGCCCTTCAACCTGCGACGTCACGCTACTTCCGGTACAGGCAAGGCTTTTTTTTATCAGCAACCAAAAGTTGCGAACTTTATCGTCGATGTTCTCTACTAAATCCTTTCAACAAAAATATGGCAATATCGCGAAATGATCAAGTATGACAGATAGAATGGATCTGCTATCCCCGTTTAAATAAGAACATTTCATTTCAGTAGGCCTTTAAGTGCTTTGGGTGTCGAGAAAGGCATTATATAAAATCTAATTCATTATTGTTGTTATCATTACAAACGCTAAGGTACTATTATGGTATGAGGTTTGCAGTATACTGTCTGAATTTGAGTATTTTTCCCCATAATAAATATTGACTGAGTTACTGCTACTCTGTTAATATAATTTTGTGATATTTGCATCTCCTATGCTCAGGTAGAAGGCTGGACAGAATCAGATAGTGAGGCATGTTCTCTGAAAGCACAGCATTGCAGTCAGCACAGATCCACAATGAAAAGCCTGTCAGGAATAGCTTTTTGAAGACAACTACACATGGGTCAAACAAGTACTTGAAATGCTTTGACTTAAAAATTGTCAAGCATGCATGAAAACTTTGAAAATAATTGATTATTCAAACTATTGATTCCAGTGTCCAAACATAACAACACTTTTAACATGTTCCGTATAAGTTGTTCATAAGGCTAAATAAGGATTTCAAGTACTTTCCTTTCTTAGACACAATTATTGTTTTGCGTATAGAAAATAACTTACGAACTATGAAGAAATGGTTATTATCAATATACTGCGCAGAGTTTCATGGAACCAACCAACGTATTGTGTTAGTTTGCACTATTGTTTTCAATTGCCATTGTTTTTGTGTTTATTTTTTCTGTCATTCCTACCAATGCAACACAATTCTGTATGTATATTACCACTTTACCTGGTATTTTCTGTGACTTGGATATAATTACATTGTAACAATGTACCATCTTGTTGATATAGGTAGGCAAAAAGTAATCATATCACATGTTTGCCCTGGTTTACTTTGATGAATGTTGACATATAAATAGTTATTATTTCCCCCCCCCAAAAAACTTTTATTTTGTTAACTGCGTGACGGAAGTACTTAGACATTGTCATGACTCACTAGTAAAAGAAGTGTGTTGGAGCGATAGCTGCTGATATTCAACCACAGAGAAATATCCTTAGAAGGAGACACAAAAGATTCCCTGATGATTTGTATATTGCTGGTGGCTGGTCACGGCACCGTTTTGGAGACTCAAATAAAGGTAAGCAGTGCGTATGCGACAATAGTATTTAGCTAACTAAGGCAAAGTTCGCGGGTTTGCAGTTATTGTACTGTTATCTTAGCGAAAATCTTAATCAAACTGCTGTTTTTAGATCCAAACTACTATCTAACCCCGATGCAATAGTGGAATTGATTGACAAAACGCATGTGAGTTAAGTTTTTAATTAACTTCGGACTTTATAACTCGCGTCGAGTATACGTCATTTGTCGTGGATACACATATATACAGATTTCGATTGGAACATCTTTGCTTCCGTCGCAAATGAGATACTCCACTCCAGCTGTGTCTCATTTCGGAGGCTGCATCCTTCCAAGGACCCAGCCCATGCGGTCTACAAAGGTGGGTCCGAGAGTCCACTACAAACTCTACCTGGCTACGTATGTTGTCCCGCCCTTACATTTACGTCACTTATCTACTGCTCAATCGCGCGAAGTTGAATAATGACAAACTTAAGAGAAGAATGTCGAATCGTTTGTTTTTTTTGTATTCTCTTATACCTTTAGAGCAGTGGTTCTTAACCTTGTTGGAGGTACCGAACCCCACCAGTTTCATATGCGCATTCACCGAATCCTTTAGTGAAAAATAAAATGTTGTTTTTTTTCAAATTCAAGACAAAGTTCTATGTTTTTGGTAACACTTTAGTATGGGGAACATATTCTAAGTAACAAAGACTTAATTTAGAATTTTTTGGCCACTAGGGCAGGGGTCGGCAACCTTTACCACACAAAGAGCCATTTTGGCAAGTTTCACAAATTAAAGAAAGTAAAGGGAGCCACAAAAAAAATTTAAAATGAAAAACTCTGCATACAAAGCTTAAATGCTGTGTGCTATGTTAACCAGGGGTCTCCGACACATGCACCGGCACGCACTTTAATGTGGAAATTTGATGTTAATGCAGCCCGCGAGTTTTGAACGAATGGCGCTTGATGGCATCATACTTGCCAACCCTCTCATTTTTCCCGGGAGACTCCCAAATATCAGAGCGTTATGACACTGCATTTGGCGCCCTCTACAGTCTGCCCTAACAGTGTACCTGCTCGACTACATGTACAATGCAATTTCAGCTTGTTCATGTAAACAGCAAGGTGTACTACCTCAGCTGCCACGCATCTTACACTGACGGTACCAATACCCAGAATCCCATGCAGCACTAACTCTTCCGTACTAGCTCAGCAGCCACACATCTTACACTGACGGTACCAATACCCAGAATCCCATGCAGCACTAACTCTTCCGCTCAACCAACACACGGAGAGGGTGGGGGGGTTGATGTGTGGGGGGATTTGGTGGTAGCGGGATGTATAATGTAGACCGGAAGAGTTAGGGCTGCATGGGATTCTGGGTAATGGTTGTGTTGTGTTTAGGTTGTGTTACGGTGGGATGTTCTCCAGAAATGTGTTTTTCATTCTTTTTTGGTGTGGGTTCACAGTGTGGCACATATTTGTAACGTAACAATGTTAAAGTTGTTTGATACGGCTACCGTCAGTGTAAGCTGTGTGGCTGATGACTAAGTATGCTTTGCTGTCTCCTGTGTGTGCAAGTAATAATAACATGCAACATGTGACTGGACTGGCACGCTGTATGTAAATGCTAATGGACAATTACTGCAGTATAGTTAGGGCACGCCCTTTATTTAGTAATTAGAGTGTAAATAGGATTATTTTCTCCCTGGGAGTAATCTATGAGAGACACTGAGATCCATAAATCTCCTGGGAAAATCGGGGGGGTTCGGTATGTATGTAGCTGAGCCGCATCAGAGTGGTCAAGGAGCCGCATGCGGCTCCGGAGCCGCGGGTTGCCGACCCCTGCACTAGGGGATTATATTCTAAGTAACAAAGAAATTTAGAGATATTTGGTTAGGGGTAGAGGGTTAGTACCAGGGTTAGAGGGTTAGGGTTAAAATAAGGCCATGCCGAATAAGGCATTAATAATGACTAGTTAAGAGCCAATATGTTACTAAATTGCATGTTAATAAGCAACTAATTAATGGTGAATATGTTCCCCATACTAAAGTGTTACCATGTTTTTTTACTGGTGCACAAAATTAACCGTGCATGAACATCACCTTGTTCAAACAACAAAACCAACACAGTGTATAAACTCACAACAAATTACACACCTGCAAATCAGTGTGACTTCTGCTGTTGCCGTATCCGGAGTACGCCGATAGGGAGAAGTTTTTATTTACACGATGAGTCGGGTGGGTTTTGACCTCCGCCGAACCCCTGAGCCCGACTCACCGAACCCCTAGGGTTCGATCGAACCCAGGTTAAGAACCACTGCTTTAGAGGAAGCGGCTAAGATCTTACAGCACCGCCGCCGTCAAATTTTCCTGCGGTTCGAGCCTATTGATTATGGGAGATGGTTGTCATGAAGATGTGTCACGTGACAAGCATTTTAAAGATGTTATTCCTAATTATTAGTTAATGATGGATTTATTTTTATATCTGTTGGAGTCAGACCTTTTAAAACATGCAGAAGATCCAGAAAGAGTTCTCGTGGTCTATCGTACAGTGACACCACACAATCTTATTTAGCAGTTACTTTATTAATAAGTGATTCACAATTAATGTACTTTTCTAATTGTGCCATATTGCTTGCATTATAGCCAGTAATAGTAAATATTGGGATAGCGTAATATTATCATTTAATTATTTCCAATGTTGTAATAGGAAATAGGAAAAGAATCACAACTACAGTTTCAGCAGATTAGTTTATTAATTTGTATAAGTTTTTTAAAAAAAGTTTGTTTTTAAATGATCATCCAAACTGGTATATACTAGGGCTGCAACTAACGATTAATTTGATAATCGATTAATCTGTCGATTATTACTTCGATTAATAATCGGATAAAAGAGACAAACTACATTTCTATCCTTTCCAGTATTTTATTGGAAAAAAACAGCATACTGGCACCATACTTATTTTGATTATTGTTTCTCAGCTGTTTGTAAATGTTGCAGTTTATAAATAAAGATTTATTTTTGAAAAAAATATGTATATATATACAGTGGGGCAAAAAAGTATTTAGTCAGCCACCCATTGATTGTCAATGGGTGGCTGACTAAATACTTTTTTGCCCCACTGTATATATATTTTTTTCTTCTAAAAAGCCTCTGCGCATGCGCACAGCATAGATGCAACGAATCGATGACTAAATTAATCGGCAACTATTTTTATAATCGATTTAATCGATTAGTTGTTGCAGCCCTAGTATATACGTGTTTTGTGTCATTTCATTTTGCTCTGTTATTGTCCAAGTCCTTTGTAATTATTCTGTGCAGCGAAAAAGAACAGACAAGTTAAACACAAGATCACAATAATCATTAATACAAGTAAACATTTTATAATAACATTCAAATGTACACAAAAAACAGTAATAACTAATATCGGTACATTGATGCACACATTTACATCCATCCATCCATTTAGTACCGCTTGTCCCGTTCTATTCCGGCCACAAATTAATAGAACACAATTAAGTAAAGTCGTTGCAGCCTAAAAAAGTAAATTAAAAAAGATAAGGTTTTACTGTTGAAAAAATCTCTGGGCACGAAACTGTCTGCAATGGCCAGATATATGGCTCTCCCTTGGGGTAAAAAGAAGGGCAGAGCACGGAGGTCGCTCAACATTACGATAGTCAAGGTCTCGTATTTTAACACAAATGTATATCACTACTGACATCCCAGCTTGACATGTCTGCTTTAAGCTGTTTTAAATGAATAAATAAAGCTATGCTTGTATTTAAAGGCCTACTGAAACCCACTACTACCGACCACGCAGTCTGATAGTTTATATATAAATGATGAAATCTTAACATTGCAACACATGCCAATACGGCCTTATAAAGTGCAATTTTAAATTTCCCGTGAAACTTACGGCTGAAAACGTCTAGGTATGATGACGTTTGCGTGTGACGTCAAGGGTTGAAGCGGAAGTATTGGGACACATTGTATCCCAATACAAACAGCTCTGTTTTCATCGCAAAATTCCACAGTATTCTGGACATCTGTGTTGATGAATCTTTTGCAATTTGTTCAATTAACAATGGAGACTGCAAGGAAGAAAGCTGTAGGTGGGATCGGTGTATTAGCGGCTGGCTACAGCAACACAACCAGGAGGACTTTGAGTTGGATAGCAGACGCGCTACCGTGAGTACAGCTTTGGCTTCCAAACATTTGATCGCTTGCCCGTCCGTGCGTGGCGCAATGTGCATGTCACGTACGTAACTTTGGGGAAATATATGTTTCTTGCCGACTCTAATGGCGGCCGGGGTGTCGTCGAAAGCTACGACGCCCGCCGCCGCGCCGCTGTCCTCACCTTGACTTCCTCACCTTGACTTCCTCCGTCTCCGGGCCGCCGACCGCATCGATGATCGGGTGAAGTCCTTCGTCGCGCCGTCGATTGCTGGAACGCAGGTGAGCATGGGTCGTGATGAGCAGATGAGAGCTGGCGTAGGTGGAGAGCTAATGTTTTTAGCATAGCTCTGTTGAGGTCCCGTAGCTAAGTTAGCTTCAATGGCGTCGTTAGCAACAGCATTGCTAGGCTTCGCCAGGCGGTACAGCATTAACCGTGTGGTTACAGCTCCAGAGTTTGGTAGTATTGTTGATCTTCTGTCTATCCTTCCAGTCAGGGGCTTATTTCGTCTGTTTCTATATGCAGTTAAGCACGATGCTATCACGTTAGCTCCGCAGCTAAAGTGCTTCGCCGATGTATTGTCGTGGAGATAAAAGTCACTGTGAATGTCCATTTCGCGTTCTCGACTCTCATTTTCAAGAGGATATAGTATCCGAGGTGGTTTAAAATACAAATCCGTGATCCACAATAGAAAAAGGAGAGAGTGTGGAATCCAATGAGCCCTTGTACCTAAGTTACGGTCAGAGCGAAAAAAGATACGCCAATGTGAGGAGCCCTTCAACCTGTGACGTCACGCTACTTCCGGTACAGGCAACCCTTTTTTGTCAGTGACCAAAACTTTATCGTTGATGTTCTCTACTAAATCCTTTCAGCAAAAATATGGCAATATCGTGAAATGATCAAGTATGACACATAGAATGGATCTGCTATCCCCGTTTAAATAAGAAAATTTCATTTCAGTAGGAAGGCCTATTGAAACCCACTACTACCGACCACGCAATCTGATAGTTTATATATCAATGATGAAATCTTAACATTGCAACACATGCCAATATGGCCGGGTTAACTTATAAAGTGCAATTTTAAATTTCCCGGGAAACTTCCGGCTGAAAACGTCTAGGTATGATGACGTTTGCGCGTGACGTTAAGGGTTGGAGGAGACGTTTTGGAATAGCACGGTCGCCAGCTTAAATCGTCTGTTTTCATCGCTAAATTCCACAGTATTCTGGACATCTGTGTTGGTGAATCTTTTGCAATTTGTTCAATTAACAATGGAGACTGCAAAGAAGAAAGCTGTAGGTGGATCGGTGTATTAGCGGCTGGCTACAGCAACACAACTAGGAGGACTTTGAGTTGGATAGCAGACGCGCTACCGTGAGTACAGCTTTGGCTTCCAAACATTTGATCGCTTGCCCATACGTGCGTGGCGCTATGTGCATGTCACGTACGTAACTTTGGGGAAATATGTTTCTTGCCGACTCTGATGGCGGCCAGGTGTCGTCGAAAGCTACAACGCCCGCCGCCGCACCACTGTCCTCACCTTGACTTCCTCCGTCTCCGGGCCGCCGACTGCATCGATGATCGGGTGAAGTCCTTCGTCGCGCCGTCGATCGCTGGAACGCAGGTGAGCACGGGTCGTGATGAGCAGATGAGAGCTGACGTAGGTGGAGCTTATGTTTTTAACATAGCTCTGTTGAGGTCCCGTAGCTAAGTTAGCTTCAATGGCGTCGTTAGCAACAGCATTGCTAGGCTTCGCCAGGTGGTACAGCATTAACTGTGTGGTTACAGGTCCAGGGTTTAATAGTAATAGTAGCATTGTTGATCTTCTGTCTATCCTTCCAGTCAGGGGCTTATTTCGTCTGTTTCTATATGCAGTTAAGCACGATGCTATCACGTTAGCTCCGTAGCTAAAGTGCTTCGCTGATGTATTGTCGTGGAGATAAAAGTCACTGTGAATGTCCAATTCGCGTTCTCGACTCTTATTTTCAAGAGGATATAGTATCCGAGGTGGTTTAAAATACAAATCCGTGATCCACAATAGAAAAAGGAGAAAGTGTGGAATCCAATGAGCCCTTCTACATAAGTTACGGTCAGAGCGAAAAAAGGATACGTCCTGCACTGCACTCTAATCCTTCACTCTCACGTACCTCATCCACGAATCTTTCATCCTGGCTCAAATTAATGGGGTAATCGTTGCTTTCTCGGTCCGAATCGCTCTCGCTGCTGGTGTAAACAATGTGCAAATGTGAGGAGCCTTTCAACCTGTGACGTCACGCTACTTCCGGTACAGGCAAGGCTTTTTTTATCAGCGACCAAAACTTTTATCGTCGATGTTCTCTACTAAATCCTTTCAGCAAAAATATGACAATATTGCGAAATGATCAAGTATGACACATAGAATGGATCTGCTATCCCCGTTTAAATAAGAAAATTTTGTTTCAGGAGGCCTTTAAAGTCGCTCTTACTGCTCTGCATTGCGCCTCCACGTTGAAAATAGTTTTCAGAGTTGAACGCGCAAAGGATCTTGGGATATTAAAGAATGCAAAGTGTACACGGATGCAACCTTTCTGCTTTTGGGCAAAGCGACACATTTGTCAGCCGGATTTGAAGGACACTTGAAACTTGTTTGAATTGGAACAGTCTTCGTGCACCACAATGATTTCAGCACCCTACAAATGTGCACTGCAAAGGATGCAGCCGCCAAAGAACATACACAGCTACTGTGTATGTTACTGTGTCTGCGTACTTGGGTGTGAATTTGGACAGTGCTATATCGATTACTAGTTCTGCAATGCTGCATCCCCCGAAGTTCACAGTCGATGCACTCAACAGAGGCTGGGTTTTTCCGAAAATCCTGCATGCTAAGTAGCAGCAAGCTAAACAGAAGACCAAGATATCGTCGCACCATATAGTTCTACAATTACATTCGCACTAGGACTGGGCGGTATGGCCTTTTTTTAATATTGCGATATATTAAGGCCATATCGCGATACACGATATACATCTCTATATTTTGCCTTAGCATTGAATGAACACTTGATGCATATAATCACAGCAGTATGATGATTCTATGTGTCTACTTTAAAACATTCTTCTTCATACTGCATTAATATATGCTGCTTTAAAACTTTCATGCAGAGAAGGAAATCACAACTAAAAAAATCACTATTTTTTTCATACGGTGTTGATCTGGAATTGTTTGCCTCGGCATTTTGATGGTGTGGGCGTGGCACCGAACGGAGATGTTGACATGCGGAGTAAGCACTCTTCATTCTCTAGCAGGTGACTTTTCAAATGATGCTACATATTAGCAGTAATGCTACTTTTTATAGCAAAGCTTTTGCCCCACGCTTGACAAATTACGGTTGTCTGTTCGACATATTCCCACTTGAAGCCAAACCACCGCCAGACGATGGACCCCCTGCTGTTTTTTTGGGGAATTAATTATTTCTTCATTTGTTACCAGATTCGCACCTTCTCTCTCTCGTATTACCACTCTCACGGCTGCGCTAGCATCACAGCTAACGTTACCCATGCTGCTACCTCTTTGCTGTGCGAGGGCGTACACGTATTGACATATGACGTGTGTAAGAAGGTGCGCTTGTCTGTCTGTGAGAAGGAGACACAGGAAAGATTGAGGAGAGCCTGTAGTGTAATGCCAGCAGCTAAAAGCTGTATATCGATATATTGCCCAGCCCTAATTCGCACACATCTGTATGACACTCATAAAACAGGCACAGGACATACAGACAATTGTTTTCAAGACCAAACAGGAACACTGACACACGTAAACACGTCTTGTGTGTAAACTAGTCTGCGTCTGTTTGCCGTACGACTAGTATTGGAAATTAGAGGAACGGAACCCACCTTCAAAATAATAGTCCCTTCTCATTCCCTGATACTTGTTTGTTTAAAATAGAAAGTGCAATCAAATTTGTTTTATATAACAAAAAGTAGTTGTGATTAATAACTGTGATTTCGATATTGATTAAAATAATTGTGATTATTATTTTGTTCATAATAAGGCAGCCCTAGTCGTACATTATCTTTTTGTTTACTGCCATCACGGCATTCTCGCTCGTTTGTCTTTGTTGATGGATGTGTACTTCCCATCCAATTTGAAGCTTAAATATTACCACAACGGAACATTTGGCTTTGTAATCATATTTTTTTCCTCTTTATTTTTGTTACTTTGCGGCACTTAGTGGGGAGTCACGATTAGGGAGGCTGTCTTTGCTTCCTGGGGCAAAGGGCTCAATGTGTTCAGTTCATTCCACTGTTAAATGAACGTGCTCAGGTGCTGACAGCGATGCACAGAGTGATAAGTCTTTCTCCCTGTTTAAAGCAAGAGACAAACAAAGGCAAGGTTTAACAACTCTGATTGGCGAATATAACTGTCACTCAAATGCCTGTGATGGTGGAGAGAAAAAAACTGCCTCTTGCTGTTTTTTACTTCACTAATTAAAACGTTGATGTCGATTCCATGTTGATTAATCGTACAGCCCTCCGTGTACCTCCCAAAAATCCTGGCTTTGCGTTGGTGACCGCAGAGCTGTGATTGGTCAGATTTTGAAGAGGAGAGTCCCCGAGCACGGAAGAGCAGATGTACAAAACCCAAAACCAGTGAAGTTGGCACGTTGTGTAATTCGTAAATAAAAACAGAATACAATGATTTGCAAATCCTTTTCAACTTATCTTCAATTGAATATACTGCAAAGACAAGATATTTAATGTTCGAACTGAGAAAAACATTTTTTTTTTGTGCAAATAATCATTAACTTAGAATTTAATGGCAGCAACAGATTCCAAAAAAGTTGGCACAGGGGCATTTTTACCACTGTGTTACATGGCCTTTCCTTTTAACAACACTCAGTAAACGTTTGGGAACTGAAGAGACCAATTTTTGAAGCTTTTCAGGTGGAATTCTTTCCCATTCTTGCTTGATGTACAGCTTAAGTTGTTCAACAGTCTGGGGTCTCCGTTTGTCGTATTTTACGCTTCATAATGCACCACACATTTTCAATGGGAGACAGGTCTGGACTACAGGCAGGCTAGTCTAGTACAAACAGTACTATGAAGCCACGCTGTTGTAACACGTGGCTTGGTATTGTCTTGCGGACATAAGCAGGAGCGTCCATGATAACGTTGCTTGGATGGCAACATATGTTGCTCCAAAACCTGTATGTATCTTTCAGCATTAATGGTGCCTTCACATATGTGTAAGTTACCTATGCCTTGGGGACTAATACACCCCCATACCATCACAGATGCTGGCTTTTAAACTTTGCGCCTAGAACAATCCGGATGGTACTTTTCTTCTTTGTTCTGGAGGACACGACGTCCACAGTTTCCAAAAACAATTTGAAATGTGAACGCGTCAGACCACACTTTTCCACTTTGCATCAGTCCATCTTAGATGAGCTCGAGCCCAGCGAAGCCGGCGGCGTTTCTCGATGTTGTTGATAAATGGCTTTCGCTTTGCATTGCAGAGTTTTAACTTGTACTTACACATGTAGCGACCAACTGGAGTTACTGACAGGGATTTTCTGAAGTGTTCTTGAGCCCATGTGGTGATATCCTTTAAACACTGATGTCGCTTGTTGATGCAGTACCGCCTGAGGGATTGAAGGTCACGGGCATGCTGCTTACGTGCAGTGATTTCTCCAGATTCTCTGAACCTTTTGATGATATTACGGAACGTAGATGGTGAAATCCCGAAATTGCTTGCAATAACTCGTTGAGAAATATTGTTCTTAAACTGTTGGACAATTTGCTCACGCATTTGTTCACAAGGTGGTGACCCTCGCCCCATCCTTGTTTGTGAATGACTGAGCATTTCATGGAAGCTGCTTTTATACCCAATCATGGCACCCACCTGTTCCCAATTAGCCTGTTCACCTGTGGGATTTTCCAAATAAGTGTTTGATGAGCATTCCTCAACTTTCTAATTCTTTTTTGCTACTTGTGCCAGCTTTTTTGAAACATGGCATAAAATTCCAACTGAGCTAATTTGTAAAAAAAAATGACTGTTAGGTATGTTGAATGTTAGATATCTTGTCTTTGCAGTCTATTCAATTAAATTATAGGTTGAAAAGGATTTGCAAATCATTGTATTCTGTTTCTATTTAGGATTTACACAACGTGTCAACTTCACTGGTTTTGGGGTGTAGTAAATGGTGTATGGGTTATGCTTACATATATATATATATATATATATATATATATATATATATATATATATATATATATATATATATATATATATATATATATATATATATATATATATATATATATATATATATATATATTAGTATATATATATATATATATATGTTTTCCCCAGAACATTTGTTAGTTAAGGTGGTGTCTCTCCGGAGGGAGGGAGGGGGTGGGTGGGTGTAAGGAACAGCGTAACTCGGCCTGTCGGCATCATGTCTCCATCTCATCGCTGCCACCACAGCCTGGGGGGGGCAATAGACTACAGACTGTGGTGAATTAGGCCGGCTTCGTCGTGTGAGGAAGCCTACAATTTTTGGTTGTGTTTTCCGCTCCATATGCTGAATATCTCGATATTTTTTCCGTAAAGTAAAAACAATACACAAAACAGTCCTAGTTACCTGAGATACTAAGTATGTCATTATTATGACTTAGTAAGTCAATATTTTGACTTACTAATTTACTAAGTCAAAATAATGACTTACTAAGTCAAAATAATGACTTAATTCAAATTAATGACTTACTGTAAGTAAATAAGCGTTTGAAAAAAAGAGTTAAAAGTGGGGCCACATGCTGACATATGCTCAACTCATCATGTTTAATTTATTACAGAATTTGGGAAGCCTGAAGTGGATTTTTATTATGTAAATGTTATATTTGTATCAACATGTGATAGCAGGGACCCTGCCATTCAAAACTAGGCTGCTACATTACTAATGATTAATGTAACTATAGCTGAAAAAACTGTACAATAGCAATAGGAGAGATTATTCATCCCTGAACACCATGTAGGCTTTATGATGCAGTTACGTTATTATATCAACTATCAGAGACAGCTTCAGGAAACTCTTTTTTTAACATAATATCCGTTTTTGCTGCTTCAACACAGCTCAATCAACACAGAAAAAGGTAAAGTGAAATAACTTAGTTGTTAACTGTAGGTCAATAATGCTGGTCTTTCTCTCAGACAGACAGGGCTTTGCTGTCCGTTTAATGTGGGGCGCACACGCACGCACGCACACACACCGTACAGTGAGCTAATGTTACGCTAAAAGCTAATTAGCCTTCACCTCAAGGACTGCGAGCGAACTGAGCTGCCGCTTATGTTTCTAGAACGTCAACGGGCTCACAGTGATGTTACTAGTAGTTGACTGGGAGGTGTTTATTATAATTTGGAGAGAGTCCGCTGCCTTGTGCTTACCTGCAAAACACCTATCTGCTCACTCGCACCGTCTCTCTTCTCTGCCTGCCTCTGTCATGAGCACTGACTCCATGCACTCTGAATACGCACTGCTGATTGGCTGTTACATGCACTCTGAATACGCACTGCTGATTGGCTGTTACATGCGCTCTGAATATGCACTGCTGATTGGCTGTTACATGCGCTCTGAATACGCACTGCTGATTGGCTGTTACATGCGCTTTGAATACGCACTGCTGATTGGCTGTTACATGCGCTCTGAATACGCACTGCTGATTGGCTGTTACATGCGCTCTGAATACGCACTGCTGATTGGCTGTTACCGCTCTGCGCCAATCAGATGGTTCTGTGGGTGGGACAATGCTGGGTGCTGCAGAGACGTACTGACAGAGGCAGAACGAAGCGGAGCAGCTTGTTAAGACTTTAGTTTAGGCGGTGGCCTTTTGTTGTTAACAACAAAGCACTGCGGGAAACCCTGATCTTGAACCCTTTTTTTTTTATCGAGACAAAGATTTATGTATTTAATATTTGTTTTGCTTACTATGGTATATTATTTATTTATTGTTTATTTGTTCACTGTTCTGTTACAGAGAACAAAGAAATTGGATAAAACTGCTATGGTGTGAAAAGGGGTAGGATCAAATAAGCGCTGCTTCTTCCTACTCCTTTTTGGACGTGCTGTAATGAAACAACTGGAAATGTGTGATGAATTACACTGTATCGTATCCATGTTCGAAATAAACTGAAACTGAACTGAACTGAACTAAAGTACAGATTGATATTAGCCGCCACACCTAACAAAGTATTGTAATGTATAGTAACGTCCAGGAGAAAACAAAGTCTGATTTTCTTTTTTGTATCTTCTCCTTGCACACACGTTTGTCTCCGTGCTTCTCTCCTCGACACACAGACACATTAACACCAGCAGATAGTTGCAGTATGAATGGCTATATACAGTTTATTATTTGCACACTATTGACTAATGATGCACCGAAAATTTGCCAGGAAAAAGACGTACTTTAATCACCGGAACAGTGTTCCGGAAACCGATGTTGTGATGATGTAAGCTATACGCATGGGGTGTCTGGAGCGGAAGCGGCGTGTCCGTGCTGTGGACATACTTTAATATATTTGAGATATACCCGCGGACAGCGATTTTTACAATTTAAGATGACTCTGGTGGCTTTTAATGAAAGAAGCAAGTTTGACGTCAGGCCCTCTGCCGCTCGATTTGCGTCACAAGAACGGTGCGGCAGAATCTAAACAGAGTCTTTAAACACGAGTACAGTCTCCAATAACACCAGAAATAGTTGCTAGATTTGTTGCCTGTCCATTTTATTCAAGAAAGAATAACTAAAAGGATTCGCGAAATCTCTAAAAATTCTCAACAAAGTACATTGTACAATAAGCAGCCACAATTTAAAAATAGAACAAACAATATTATGTAAGAAATAATGTATATGTTAATACTATACTTAATAACAACAGATTGGTTTAGATGTATATTTACATTTGTTTGCCTTTTTAAAGAATAAATGCATCATAGCAAATCATGTGACGACGTCATATCGACCACGCTCCTAACCATGCCCCCACCGCCGTAGGTATTTTGGCAATTTAGGGGAAACCCTGACATTAAAAAAATAAAAATGTCCTACATTACGATCATGCTTTGTAATGTTATTCTGTGATAGTTGCACCTAGAGAAATGCTAGTACATCAGTTGAGGAATATGAAGGCGGGGGGGTTTGCTGACTGAAATATTGTGTAAATTATTTTATAACATGTTCTGGTCGAGTCTTCAATTACAGATTGATTATCAGGCACAATATTACATTTTATTAATTAATAGAGAAGGTTAAAACACTGTCATGCAGCAATATGAAAACCATTAACTTGTACAACATGTAATGTACAGATTATTAGAAGCATTTATTCAGGGAGAAATATCACAGATTACAGCGGGTCGCCACTGCTGTGCCGCCTTCCCCCTTCTGCAGCTAATTTTCAGAAATGTCCACAGTCGCTTTAAGAGTCTGGGGCATCTCTTGTAGACAACGTACGGCATTCCGCTGGGGCTTGGTGCTAAGCTGGATCCAGCTGCTTTGACAAACTCCAACTTTTTTCAAAGTCAGCTCCTTGGTGTTAAATGCCGAGCTGGGTTCTGGCGTAGTTATCAAAGTCCTGCATGGCCCAAGATCCTCCTCTCTTGTGCTGTCACTGTAGATGGCCTTCAGGTACTTGTTAACCTCATCTTCAGTGCAAGTAAGTTGACCGCTTCTTTTCTCCCCGATGTTCTTCTTGATGAAGCCACACAGAAAACAGAAATTTATCTTCAGTTGGCTTTATTTAGAGACTGTGCGGAAGCATTCTGACACTTATGTGTAATAGAGTTGTCTTCGACTAAGGATTTTCATAGTCAAATCTGATTTGTTAGTGTAGTGGATTGTCCGAAGCTTAAGCAGGCAACAAAAGTAGTTTAGTACAACAAATTTATTTACCCATTATCAGAAGTGCAGGTTGAATTGAGTTGGCCGTGCAGACAAACCACAAGTTACTCCGGAGCCAACAAGACACACACAAGCCAAAATCACTCCAGAGTTCCGGTCTTCTGCCATTTTTTATATGTCTGTTGTGCGTCATCGTTCCTTATCGAGTGCGTCAATTTCTTGTTTGCTTTTCCTATCTGTTCCATAACAACTCGAATCCTTTAGACAGTCAACACATTCTGTAGACAGGTTGGCACGACTTAATATTCACTTTTGTCCCACAACTGGTCCATTCAATGGCACAAAATACAAGAGTATTGAAAATGAGCGGACATTCTTAAAAGACAAGAAATATAGGTCAAAAGGTCAGAAATTCTACTACATACCCGCCTTCCAGGGTCTTAAGACCCTGGACCAAAACAATTTCTGATATAGACCACTAACTTAAATCTCTACCGCAGATAGAGGCAAAAACCTCAATGTTTTTATACGAGGCAAAAATTCCGTCTATGACCCTCCTTCAGAGCGATCGCTGTTACCAGCCTGCAGTAAAACCATCTCACAGAACACAATTAGTGGCCTACCCTTTGATTTAGTAAAGGAATAACAAATACTTTGATCATGAACATCATTGAACATAAATAGATTAATGTATATAGACTTATGACTGTAAGACATTTGCAAAAATATTTTTCCCGGCATTTGCAATGGATGTAGTTACCAATATTGTTAATTACCAATTAATTTTGAACACACAACTGAATTTCGTATGAGTCCATGTTCGATTAGTGCTCGTATAGATGGCTCGGTGGTGCCTCAGGCTGATGGCCTGCCGACACCTCGTTGGGCTTTCGGCTGCCCTGGTGAAGAAAGAGATCCACTCAAACAGTCTGTCTCTCTTTGGGGTGTGGTTCAGTCCATTGGGCAGACTGTTCAGTGGCATGTGCGTGCTGGCCGAAATTGGGGAAAACTCAGGTAGAGTTGGAGCTATGGGGGCTTTGGGGAAGGCTGGGGCAGAGTATGGGGCGTGGGGCTTTGGTCCAGGCCCTCGGCTTGCTTCATGCCACCTCGCTGCTTCGGCACTCCCGACACTTCTTTCCACAGCTGCTGGAGTCCCGGTGGACACATTGGCTGGCAACCTTAGTTGTTCTCGTCATCGCTGGCAAGGTGTTGTCTCTCCTCTCGGTTCCTTCCAGTCAGGTATCGGGTGTTGGTCCTGGATTGGCTTTGACCGTGCCCCTCTTAGCGAGTGCAAGGGAATCTGGAGTGGCTGCTTTCATCCTCAAATCTGCACAGAGGAACTGGCACACAAATTCTACATTTTGCAAACTTACCATTTTGGTCTCATGGTCTTTCCACCTTCCTAGGAAGCTGCTGGTCCTGAGAAGTGCTGATCTTGTGACTGAAGAAGATTAACCTGTTTTCTCAAAATAGGTGCCGTTGTTTGACCTAATCTTTTTGGGGAAACCATGTCGGGATATTAGATCATTCACAAAACATTTAATTACTGAATTGGCACCCTCCTTTGAGGTTGGGGTTGCTTCCGCCAACCACTGCAATTGTCAATCTAAATCATTACATTCCTTTATCCTTGTACCGGATTGATCATATCGATTAAATAAAACCTCAACACGCTCAAACTTGACCCAATCCAAACTCACCTCCCCCCTCTGTCCCTCTCACAGGGACAGTGTTAGTCGTAGTAATAGTAATAGTAATAGTAGTATTAGTAGTTTTCAGAAACATCCAAGAAAAAGAAAAGGCAGCTGATAGTCAAGCGCAGCAAGAACAGAGGCGGAGGACAGGTCAATCAATCAATCAATCAATGTTTATTTATATAGCCCTAAATCACAAGTGTCTCAAAGGGCTGTACAAGCCACAACGACATCCTCGGTACAGAGCCCACATACGGGCAAGGAAAAACTCACCCCAGTGGGACGTCGGTGAATGACTATGAGAAACCTTGGAGAGGACCACATATGTGGGTAACCCCCCCCCCCCCCCCCCCCCCCTCTAGGGGAGACCGAAAGCAACGGATGTCGAGTGGGTCTGACATAACATTGTGAAAGTCCAGTCCACAGTGGATCCAACACATCAGCGGGAGTCCAGTCCACAGCGGGGCCAACAGGAAACCATCCCGAGCGGAGACGGGTCAGCAGCGCAGAGATGTCCCCAACCGATGCACAGGCTAGTAGTCCACCCGGGGTCCCGGCTCTGGACAGCCAGCACTTCATCCATGGCCACCAGACCTATGCAACTCCCCCTCGCAAGGGACAGGGGAGAAGAGGAGAGAAGAAAAGAAACGGCAGATCAACTGGTCTAAAAAAGGGGGGGTCTATTTAAAGGCTAGATTATACAAATGAGTTTTAAGATGAGACTTAAATGCTTCTACTGAGGTAGCATCTCTAACTGTTACCGGGAGGGCATTCCAGAGTACTGGAGCCCGAATAGAAAACGCTCTATAGCCCGCAGACTTTTTTTTGGCTCTGGGAATCACTAATAAGCCGGAGTTCTTTGAACGCAGATTTCTTGTCGGGACATATGGTACAATACAATCGGCGAGATAGGCTGGAGCTAAACCGTGTAGTATTTTATACGTAAGTAGTAAAACCTTAAAGTCGCATCTTAAGTGCACAGGAAGCCAGTGCAAGTGAGCCAGTATAGGCGTAATATGATCAAACTTTCTTGTTTTTGTCAAAAGCCTTGCAGCCGCATTTTGTACCAGCTGTAATCTTTTAATGCTAGACGTAGGGAGGCCCGAAAATAATACGTTACAGTAATCGAGACGAGACGTAACGAACGCATGAATAATGATCTCAGCGTCGCTAGTGGACAAGATGGAACGAATTTTAGCGATATTACGGAGATGAAAGAAGGCCGTTTTAGTAACTCTTAATGTGTGACTCAAACGAGAGAGTTGGGTCGAAGATAATACCCAGATTCTTTACCGAGTCTCCTTGTTTAATTGTTTGGTTGTCAAATGTTAAGGTGGTATTATTAAATAGATGTTGGTGTCTAGCAGGACCGATAATCAGCATTTCCGTTTTCTTAGCGTTGAGTTGCAAAAAGTTAGCGGACATCCATTGTTTAATTTCATTAAGACACGCCTCCAGCTGACTACAGTCCGGCGTGTTGGTCAGCTTTAGGGGCATGTAGAGTTGAGTGTCATCAGCATAACAGTGAAAGCTAACACCGTACTTGCGTATGATGTCACCCAGCGGCAGCATGTAAATACTAAAGAGTGCAGGGCCAAGAACCGAACCCTGGGGAACTCCGCACGTTACCTTGACATAGTGCGAGGTCACATTGTTATGGGAGACGCACTGCATCCTGTCAGTAAGATAAGAGTTAAACCAAGACAAGGCTAAGTCTGACATACCAATACGTGTTTTGATACGCTCTAATAAAATATTATGATCGACGGTATCGAAAGCGGCGCTAAGATCAAGAAGCAGCAACATAGATGACGCATCAGAATCCATCGTTAGCAATAGATTATTAGTAATTTTTGCGAGGGCTGTCTCCGTAGAGTGATTTGCCCTGAAACCGGATTGAAAAGGTTCACAGAGATTGTTAGTCACTAAGTGTTCATTTAGCTGCTGTGCAACAATTTTTTCGAGAATTTTGGAAATAAACGGAAGGTGGGAGACCGGTCGGTAGTTTACCATGAGGTCAGGATCGAGGTTAGGTCTTTTGAGCAGAGGATGAATAACCGCTTTTTTGAATGCTAGGGGAACAGTGCCGGAGGAAAGTGATAAGTTTATAATATTTAACACTGATGGACCTAATAATACAAACAGTTCCTTGATAAGTTTCCCAGGAAGTGGGTCAAGTAAACATGTTGTTTGTTTTATCCCACTTACACGCTGTAATAATTCCTCTAATGTTATTTCATCAAAAATAGAGAGACTATTTTGGAGGGCAGTGTCCGTCGTATATACAGTCGTATTTGTGTTAATAGAACCCAGTTGTAGCTGGGATGCGTTGTCTTTAATCTCCTTTCTAATGAGTTCAATTTTCTTATTAAAGAAATTCATAAAATCATCTGCCGAGTGGGTGGAGCTACTGGGAGGAGTCCCTTGTTGGGTTAGCGATGCTACTGTACTAAACAGAAATTTAGGATCGTTTTTGTTGAGGCGGATGAGATTTGAGTAGTATTTAGCTTTAGCTAAGGTAAGCATGCGTTTATAAGTTATTAAACTATCACTCCATGCTTGATGGAAAACCTCAAGTTTAGTCGCGCGCCATTTGCGTTCCAGTTTTCTACATGATAATTTATGAGCTCTAATTTCTTCTGTAAACCATGGGGTGCGCCTTTTAGGGGCCCTTTTTTGCTTTAGCGGTGCTATACTATCAATAATTTTGCGCAAGGCATCGTCAAAGTTGTTAGTGAGGTTATCAATAGAGCCGACATAATTTGGGAATGGTGCCATTACCGAAGGCAGTAGGTCAGCAAGAGTCATCGTTGTGGCAGCATTAATGTTGCGGCCGCTATAGCAGTTATTATTATTATTAGCTTGTTGACAAAGAGTCAAAACTTCAAATTTTAAAAGGTAATGATCGGACATTACTTTAGTATATGGAAGTATCATAACTTTGGAGGTGGTGACACCCCTGACAAGCACTAGATCTATTGTATTACCGTTGCGATGCGTGGGTTCATGTATTATTTGTGTAAGACCACAGCTATCAATTATGGTTTGGAGCGCCACGCACTGAGGGTCCGATGGGGTATTCATATGGATATTAAAGTCCCCCATTATGATTATATTGTCGGCGTGCGTCACTAGATCAGCAACGAACTCTGAGAATTCACTGATAAAGTCCGAATAGGGCCCAGGGGGGCGGTAGATAACAGCCAGGTCGAGAGGTAGCGGTGTGACAGACCTCATAGTAAGCACCTCAAACGATTTATATTTATTATTTAGGTTAGGGGTAAGGTTGAAATTTTCATTGTATATTAGTGCGACACCCCCTCCCCTTTTAAGTCATGTTTAGGTCATGTTTGAGGTCACTGTTCGCTTTTGCAATAGTACCGTAATTTCCGGACTATAAGCCGCTACTTTTTCCCCTCGTTCTGGTCCCTGCGGCTTATACAAGGGTGCGGCTTATTTACGGCCTGTTCTTCTCCGACACCGACGAAGAGGATTTCGGTGGTTTTAGTACGCAGGAGGAAGACGATGACACAATGATTAAAGACTGACTTTTCATATACCGGTAGGCTGGTTATTTTGATAACGTACAGGTGAGCACTTTGTATTACTTTGCACCGTTGTATTATTTGTACTCTGCACGAATGCTGTTCGCCATGTCAAAGATGTGAAAGTTTGATTGAATGATTGAAAGATTTATTGTTAATAAATGGGACGCTTTGCGTTCCCAAACAGTCATCTCTGTCCCGACAATCCCCTCCGTGGTAGCAGGAACCCCTATATACTACGGTAATTACACATCAAAACCCTGCGGCTTATAGTCGGGTGCGGCTTATATATGGAGCAATCTGTATGTTCCCCTAAATTTAGCTGGTGCGGCTTATAGTCAGGTGCGGCTTATAGTCCGGAAATTACGGTACTTTGATATTTTACAACACCTAGTGAATTATTGTGGCCTCAATAATTCACTAAATAGTTGTATTTAATTTAGTCTATCTATGATGGGACAATACACAGAAACATTAAGTTCAGAAACAGATTTGTTCTGTACCAGATTATATCTAAATAGCTACTTTCCATCTGCATCCCTGGCTACCTAAATTAAAGGGATCCAAAAATCAAGCAATAAAATTATGACACTAATTAATCATAATAAATATATACATTCATAGTAATCAATAATTAATAAAAAATAATCATACTGTAGCATGTAATCAATTATAAGAAAGGTCACCAAATGCCCCTTCATGGACACATACTTAATATACAATACAACCACACCTTATTTACATCATCACACAAAGACAATACATGCTCTTGTTCACATCTGTCATCATTCGTAAAAACAACCAAGATTTTAACAGCCATACCTCACAATTTACAACAAAAATGCTCTCAAAGATAAATATAATACTCATTAAATTGATGTGTCAACATAATGCCCCTCTTAGTGACCGTGTGAGCAGCCTTGATTGCTCCAAAGCCACTTTTTAATTTCAAATTTTCTATTCCTTTTGTTATAACGTGGAGAAGGCTAATTGGTCTGTACATGTTCTGGTCTTCTTTATTTCCTGCTTTATGGGTTTAATTATAGTAGCAGTTTCTCGACGTGGTAGGGAAAGTGTTTTCCGTTATTGATTTATTTATCATTCGTTGTTATACGAGCAATAATACAATCCTTATATGTTTTTAGGAAGATAGTGTCCAACCCATATATATATCTCTAGATCGTGAGTCTGATAATGCAGTGAAGATTTTGTTTAACTTTGTTTCATTTGTTAATTCTAAAATTAGTCCATCCTGAATAAATGACAATTATTTGCACTGATTTTGAGGGATTTTTTATTCAGGGTTTGTACAGACTGGATGAAATGTTCATTAAAATTATTACTTATGTCCAGACTGTCTGCGATAGTAGCGCCATTGATATTTAATGTTATAGTGTTGTTTCTTGTTTGCTCTCTTTCCGTAAGTTTGTATCTGGTTTTCCATAACTTTCTAATGTTCCCTTTTGCAGCTTTGATTACTTCTAAGGGGAAGTCAGCCTTAGACTTTCGCATAAACATTGTAACTTTGTTCCTCCAAACTTTTAAATCATACGATCTGTATTTAGACCTGTTATAATTGCTCTTATGAGAGCTGAGTCCTCATGTCTTTATTAGAATCCAAATTGTTTTATTAATCCAAGGTATTTTTATTTTAGCACTCTTCTTTCTGGTTTTGTATTCGTGTATTTACAGATGATCTCTTTAATTTTTGTCATCCAATTGTAATTCTAGTAGGGCTGCTTATCATTTGTATCATGTATAAGCCGTTTATAATGTCCTTAAGTTTCTTTCTACGTGTTTTATTTAACCAGTCCAGATTAACGTCCCCCATGACGTTACTTCTTTCATACTATGCTGTTTGAGGATGTCTGAAAATGAATCAAGAAAAATGTCTTTAGCTGTGGTCGGTCGGTATACTACAATTACCTTGAAATACATTTTTGAGGAAAATTTAATTTTAATTTCAACATACTCAAAAAGATCTACTTTTAATGTTTTCCCTTTCATAAATCATAATTCCTCCCCCCTTTGTCACTCGATCTGTCTTTTCTGTAATCTTGTACCCCGGGACATTAATTAGAACGAAAGGTGTTGTGGGTTTTAACCATGTGTCTGATAGACAAGGTAATCCGGATTAGAGTCTGACAGTAACTGCTGTATTTGTTCAGTATGTTTCCTGTGGTAGAAAGTTTAATAATGCGGACACGTTTGTTACTGATTACTTTCTACAGACTTCTGTCTCTCTGCGACTTTGTGTATGTAATAAGCAACTATAAATATTTGATATGCTTAAATTTTGTTTTAGCTGTTGTGTAGCTGCTAGCTCTTTGTAGCCTACAGCAGAAATGTCCAGATTGCAACCAATAGCTATGTTTTTAACAGACAACCGAAATAATTGATTTGCGTATCGGTTCAATCAGCGGCAGCTACGCCCTGTTTTATCATTTGACCTACATTTTTTGGTTTCGTAGGCAGGACAGAGGGAACAATGTGGGTCATTAGTTGTCCATCTTATACCATTCTAATTGTTTTAAGGATAGTTCACATGAGCGGCTATACCTTGAGTCCCACCATATATAAGAGTCAAAAGGCTCCTATTATGAGTCGTCTAATTGGTGATCATACACTTTGGCGGTTTGGGTGGCAGGACACACGGACGCACCTCCGTCAGCCAGCGCTAGGACAGTTGGAGCAGTCCCCGTCTTCCATTCGTTCCTGGGAGGCGTCCCTATTAGTTGTCCGCTGATGTCGTGCTGTCAGGCAACATCAGGAAGTTCCTTCTGTGCGGTATTGAATTGTCAGGGCACAGTTCGTAAGCCGGTCATTACAAGGTGTGTGCAGGTTGACCACAAAGGAATGCTTCAAAGATTGTGTTGAACATTGTCCGTTGACACTTATGTCCAGCAGGGGTCTGTTTGTATCCTGCTGTTCGTCCTGCTGTCACACCTGTATTTTTTGTGAGCATGTTCTGGCTACACCTTGGAGCTTGTCTTGTTCAGAGAAGCTGGCAGTCCCCCGGCTGCATATCCTTTCCACCCTCGCTTGACCTAGCACAACCGTGGCTACCACCCAAGTCCGTCTGTATGGTTTTACGTTTTGTTGAGGTTTTTTTTTTTTCCTCCAGAATTTGGAACTCAAAACATGTACACCCATCGTTTTCATATCCTCTCGGTTAGTTCAATTTGCATATCACGTTTTAAAATTACAGTCTTAACTATCCCATTAATTGCTAATCAAAAACCTTCATTCAAAGATTGTACGTACTACTTCATGCGTATTTAAGTACCCTTTTAATTCACTTAAAGATTATGTATAAGTTAATTTAAACTATCATTTGTCTATCAGTAGGCACGAGCAAGCTGTCATGCTTGCACTCTGACCTCCCGCTGTGCGTGATACTCTCCAAAACAAAGGAATGTTTTTATTCACGTTTCTCCTTATCTTTCAGCTTAATCTTTTAACTTTTAACGTCCGCACTGTGTTTATTTTTATTGTCTGCATTTTAATTTTGCTTTTATTTTCTTTCATTTCACTTTGTTGTCTGTGAAGCACTTTGAGTCTTGTCCTTTCCTGGAAAAACGCCACACAAACAAAGCTGCCCCGCCTTGCCTTGTCTGTCTCCGACTGGTTATCTAACCTATTCACAACAAACATACAAGGCCATGCTCTAGGCGCCAGCCCTAATCACACTTCTCCTCTTTTTAACACTTTACATATCGGCTCTTATTCTAATTACTAATGTAGGCTGTTATTTGTAATTATTATTCAACACTATTCACAGCAAACAGCTGTAAAGTTATAGTTATTCGCATTATACTTTCAAAATCTATAGCTAACCGAAAGCTGTTGAGATTTGGTTTGCCTACTTCATCTCAGTGGCCTAGTGGTTAGAGTGTCCGCCCTGAGATCGGCAGGTCGCAAGCTCAAAACCCCGGTCGAGTCATACCAAAGACTACAAAAAATTTGGGAGCCAAATCACCAAAAACGATTCCCCCACCTCCCAGGGGCAATCACGGGAGATGGGCCAAATGCAGAGGACAAATTCCACCACACCCAGTGTGTGGGTGAGACAATCACCGGCACCCCAACTTTAACTCTAACTTTATTCTGTCATGCCATTATCCTCTTCTAGCTCAACATCCAGAAGTATGGTGTACTGCAATGTCTAAATAAAACTATAAGTTACTCCAAACTAAAATGTCAGACTGCACTTTAAAGTTACTTTTATTAAATTAATTTCCAAACTAACCACCACCACAGCAGACATCTTCCTCAATCCTATCCCAATACTCCCATAAATTAGAAAGGTGTTTCACAACAGTGGTTAAATAGTTATTTTAAGTAATAGATCTCAATATGTAGAAATTAATAAGACTAAATTTGCCCTAGTGTGTGTTTTTTTTTTTTAGGAGAGGGGGGTATGGGTGACAGGGAATGCAAAACAATAACAGTGCAATACTTTTTCATATCATGGTCGTTAATGCCTAGTTTCTCTTTTAATAGAATCTATTTTGTTTCCATTTATACCCTTATTAGTTACTGTTTACTTTTTAGTTCTTCTTCCAAAGGGAACTCTCCTGAAGGAATCAATAACGTTTTATCTGTCTATCTATCTATCTATTACTAACCCGAGCACAATTCATGACGTCATGCTCATCTTGCAGACAGTTATTTCCATTTAGTTTTATTCTCTATTTGTAATTCTACATGCACCAATGTCACATAAAAAATTGCTTTCTTTGTTATTTATTTACATTATTATTTCTGGTTTACTTGCTGTCTGTTTACTTAAGTTCCCATATTTTGGTCTGTCTTCCTTCTGATTAGAATTTGTTTAACGCTTCTCTACGTTTTGTTTTGACAATGGCGCTGAGTGGCTCTTATCTGTACTTCTTCAGACTCTATGTTTCACTGATGCCCTTAGATGTATTAGATTATAAATTTAACTTTTATTTTATTGTGTGTTTATTCCTAAAAAAAATAAAAATGTCAATGTATGATCAATTTATCTTTATCAAATTTAAATTCAATATTATTAATTTATTTGTTGTATAACTATTAATTCAAAGTTACAGTGTGTCCTAATCTATGATGTGTGTGTTTGTCGCAACTTCCCACAGGAACTGGATGGATCAGATAAGCAGCAAGGCTGTACCAAAAAAAAAAGTATACTAGACATATAAATGAATGATGAATTAAACAATGTTTCAATGTCCCACAATCCGTATTTATTTATTGATATTTAAACGTGTAATTTTCCATACATCTATTATTTTACTGGATTTAGCAAGCACCTACTACTAGCACACTCTACAGACCGAGAATAACTGTTCAACCACACTTAGTAATGCCAAGCTAGATGCTAACTTAGCCTTACTATGCCTCAGTAAGCAAACTTTTGCTAACCTAGCCCAATGCTATGCTAACACAGTGCTAACCTAGCTCAATGCTATGCTAACACAATGCTAACCTAGCTCAATGCTATCCTAGCTCAATGCTATCCTAACATTGTCACACCTCTTCGGCCCACGCCTCGTACAGCTGACACTCACACAGCCTCGCCACACGCACACACTCTTATCTCAAAATGTCTTCCAGCTTAGACTCCTTTTTATTTTTATTTTTTATTTTTATTTTTTTTCTTTATATGCATCACACAGTCACTCACACACAGAGAATTTACCAGCACAGTTAAAAGTAAATGCAATAGACAACTATTTTTCTCATCCAGAAGCACAGCTGTATCATATCAGAACCTTAATAATAAGAACAACTTTATCATTCACTCTTAGATGGACAAATAGTCAAGTTTAAGGAGGGTATTCTGGGCTTCCCTGCTTAGGCTGCTGCCCCCGCGATCCAACCTCCGAGAGCGGAATAAGATAATTAAATGGATAAATCATTCACTCATATGTTTTCTGTACATAAACTTTGTCTACTTTCTCACACGCACACACATTTTAGACAATTTCCAGACTTTTGCAGATCAGCGTGGGTGCGAAAAAAGCGTGAGGGGAGAGGTTGATTTTTTCAGAGGGGAATTAAAACAGATAAGAAACCAGGTGCTACACAAATGTTATTACAATACGCAGATATATATATATATATAAATTTAAAAAACACACATTTTTATCCCACAAACCACGCCCCCCTGGTCCGGACCAATATAAACAACTAATGCACGCGTGCTTTTGTGGAATCGGCCGTCTCATAACACAAAAACCAGGTTCCATCATTGCTCATAAAACGGCGATTAACCCGTTTCATTGGAGCAGCACCTGCGTTATCAAACTGACCAACACGGATCACCGGCCTCTAAGGCGCCATAGGACCACCAGGAATCACCCAGCAACCTACAGACATCGTGTCTGGTCAGTCCCATACAGTTTCACCAAGTTTCACCAAAGCTCTACCATATGGAGCCTGAGACGCCACCTGTCTATTCTGCAGCCATTAAACAGATTCGTGACAACTTCGCTCAGTTGATCTCCTTTACCGGAGTCACTGAATGGTCACCTAATATGAGGCTTTTTTACACGCTGAGTCACAAGGACTAGGGACCGCTGCAGTTTCCACATAGACAGGTGTCTCGCACTTTCACAGATGTATCAATTTTATATGGGCCAAATGTCACACCAGTTAGCAACCCTTGCCTTAAATTTATCTTTGTCCAACTCTGGCTAATTCTGATGCACTTGCAGAAAGAAGCATCCTCTGCCAGCAACGACAGAGGATGAAGAGGTTAAAAGAAATTTTTCGTCTCACATCGTCTGTGCTTCTACACTCCAAACCACCAAAATTCTATCAACAATCCCCTCATGTTAAAAACAAGAAATCACAAGTTTTCAACAAACACACAGACAAATGATCACATATAAAACAACTCAATCCAACCATAATTTACCCCATTCCAGGTTGTTTTTGGGGAACCTGACTAAACCTATCTTTTATCAAAAATAGATTCAGCAATTAGTCTTATCGATCCGGCTCTCTCCAGGCAGAAAATGTTTACACTTTAAGCAAAACGCTTACCTTGTATTAGATGCGCGCGTGCAGCACACTGTCTGCCTGACAGAGAGAGCGAGAGCGGCTGTCGACCTGTAGCTTCTAAACCATCCTGTTCGTGACGCCAATTTGTGTAGTGGATTGTCCGAAGCTTAAGCAGGCAACAAAAGTAGTTTAGTACAACAGATTTATTTACCCATTATCAGAAGTGCAGGTTGAATTGAGTTGGCCGTGCAGACAAACCACAAGTTACTCCGGAGCCAACAAGACACACACAAGCCAAAATCACTCCAGAGTTCCGGTCTTCTGCCATTTTTTATATGTCTGTTGTGCGTCATCGTTCCTTATCGAGTGCGTCAATTTCTTGTTTGCTTTTCCTATCTGTTCCATAACAACTCGAATCCTTTAGACAGTCAACACATTCTGTAGACAGGTTGGCACGACTTAATATTCACTTTTGTCCCACAACTGGTCCATTCAATGGCACAAAATACAAGAGTATTGAAAATGAGCGGACATTCTTAAAAGACAAGAAATATAGGTCAAAAGGTCAGAAATTCTACTACATTAGCTTTTGCCAGTTGTCGACTATCGATCGTATTTATTGTTGTTTTTTTAAAGAGAGAAATAACCAGATTGGGATGATAGTAATGTATTCTGACTGGTCACTAGGTGTCTATAACGTATAACGTAAAAAACATTATGTAGGTCTAGCCGCTACAAGGTGATTCTTTCAGGTACTTAAAAAAGGAATATGGTCTTTTATTGAAGTAATCAAAACAGGGATCACATTTTTTACTTTTTCCACCTCCAAAAAGTTCAACAAACACAGCGGCTATTGGATTGTTGAGTGAAATCCTTGGCTCGATGTAGCGCTCCGCCGACAAGATATAAAGCTTGACTAAATTGATAGAAGAAGTAAAATTTGTTACGTTTTTGTATTTGAACCTGCTAAATGATTATTACCTTAACCAGCAAAAAGAGCGGCATCTCCGGGGTGAGACGGTGCGTGCGTCCAATTTACAGTGAATTCCACGGGATGGGTAAACAGTCATGGTTGAAGAATAAGGACACACCCCTGTGTGCATTAATTTATGCATTTAACAACATTGTCAGACATGTTATATTCATTTACTCCTCAACTAGAATGATGATACAGGCTTGTACAACTACCTAACTGGGGTACCAAAGGCCCTGCTTCCTGGCATTGGTGGGAAGAAGATCCTAGACTTTTGGTGGGAAACCGTCAACATGTGAGTCTCAGTGACTTAAGCACTCGAACATTGAATTGTCATTAATGTGTTTTCTTGATTATTTGCCACTGTAACATTTACATACAGTAACTTGTCATTGTGCTGATTGTATGTCTGCTTTGTCCTTAGGCGTCAGTTATTCACAGAGGTGTATCTTGTCACTAATGCAGACAAGTGAGTATGCAACTGTAATATTGAGTACCAACAGTTTGTCATATCTTTTCATTCAGTAGCACATAAATTTTTGCTTTTGTATGGCTCAGTTTACACTGGACACCAAATCTTTTTTTTTTGCCCTCCAGTGACACAGATTGGATATTTTTTTGCCAGTCTAAACACTCCAAAGTGCCTCAAATCTGCTATTTTTCGCATCAGATTTGGGCCACATCCATTGGAATATGATATTTTTAAATTGACTGCTATATAAATGGAAATATAACATTTTGACTTTTACGTCTTATTTGGTCGTCATTTGTGTGTGCAGCACAATCACTTTCCTGTTTTCAATTCTCTTCTTCCTCCTCCTGCAGTTGTATTCCATCATCAGCCCTACTTCCTCTACACAACAGCTATGACACAAATCCACTAACATGTTTTCTCGTGTAGTAGCGACTTCTTCGTTCATTTAAGGAATCTGGTCAACTTCCTTTATGTTTTCACTTTATCGGACTGCGCATGCAAGTGACCTTGAGGCCTGTGTGCGTTTATACTGAAGTCTGATAAAGATCACATTTTAATTGTAAACTAAACAGTCAGCAAGAAAAAATCGGATTTCGAAAAGATCAGATTTGGTCCACTTTGGCCTGCGATTTAAACCTAATGTAAACGGCTTTCTGGCTAAAATCTGTTTTGTTCTCCCTGATTATTAGATATAAGCATTTTGAGCGCTGGGCTACAGCCAGTGATTTCCCTGTAGAAAACATAATAAATGACGGCAGCACCACCCTGGAGGACCGCCTTGGCGCCGTAGCTGACCTGGAGCTGGCCATACGCAGTCGCAAGCTGCAGGATGATGTCATGGTGGTACGATAAATTCACATTTGCTTTGCCAATTTGTATGAATATAGAATTTTCTATCTATCCTCAGTGTCTGTGACATTGTATGTTTTTGATTTCACCTTTGTGTGAGCAGATAGCGGGAGACATGTTGTGTGCAGATCACAACTTTGACATTGGTCAAGTTATCCGTTTCTTCCGATCAAAGGTGAGAATAATTTTTATTTTGTAATGACTTGTCAAGGTAAATTCTAAGGTTGAAGGTTGAACACAATGTTGCTAGATGCTAAATGGAGCTGTCAAAAATACAGTGGTACCTTGGTTCCCAATCACCCCGGTTTTAATAGGATTCCGTATACACGGGGAATTATTTATGTATTTATTTTTTTAAGAAACTCTCAGTTTTAGGACAACTAAACACACTTTGGTGTGCTTTTTTTATTGAGTACAGCTGCAGAATAGCCCACCATAGAGCCACATTAAGTTTTAGCATACAGTAATAGCTCAAGCAAAGTCAATGAAAGCCTTAGTCTGTGTTTTTAGGGTGTCACTGAATGCACCACAATATTACAGTAAGTCTGGCCAAACAGTCACTTAACGGTTGTCATCCTCTGTAGTTTTGTAGAGAACCTTGTCATGCACTGTCACCTTGATGGCAGAGATGGAACTCTGCCAGCCTAAAGAGCTCCAAACGCTGCTCGCGGTCCGCCTTTATAAAATATACTCGGCACGTTCAGATTGCCTTGAAGATTAGTTATACCTTGTATTCCTTGCTGATGTAAACATAGCAGGGATGACCACGCAGTTTGCCAGAACACTTTATAACTGAAAGTAAGGTTGCAAAATAACGAGTGCCAGCACTTTAATAAAGAAGGTGAAAAAACATTTTAAAGACAGTAGTTTAGTTGTAGCAAAGTAGAGAGATGAGTTGGTTGGGCCTCTCCCCCCATTTTGTATTCAATGCTCATCAACACAAATTGCCTTTTTTCATCAGTTGATTGGACTGATACTTCCACATCGCATGATGAATGGTTATGTTTTAACCTCTAAAGTTCACATCTAAATCCATAATTTGTTATCTTAAATTACTGTACTTAATGTGTTTTTCACTTTCAAGGTTGTACTGTACTTTTTTGTGTGTGTGTACAGCCTGGAGAGTTGATAATCTTCTACGAGATGGAAGAAAGTGAAAAAAGCAGCTCCAGGGGAATTGTAGAGGTCTGCCCTGATTCTAACAGGTCAGCAGAAATTAGAGTATTTTATTTTTCGTTTACAAAAGACTGAATTACCACAAGGCAACTTTTTTTGCCTTTTGATGAAGAATAACTCGCTTCCTGGAAAAACCAGAGGAAGGGCGGACATCTTCCCGCTTTGCAAGTGTGGTGTTTTATTGCATCCAGAAAGACACTCTGCCCTACCTGTCTGACTTCCTGAGTCTCCAGACGAAAGCCCCCGACAGGTCGTTTGGAAAATTCTGGGTTTGTGAAAAAACACTACAGTAGAGCCCACATAGGGCCTGATCTAGTAAGATCTCAGATAGCAAGTGTGAAATAGCATGTGCAAACTATAACATTTACTAATAATATGAGTGGGTGATTGACTAAGACTGCAAGAACAAAAGTGCAAATATGGATGCCCTATTTAAATGAGGATTTTGTGTGTACTCCCTGCTGTCACCATGGAGCCGGTCATTTCCTGCACATCTGGTATCATGCCACGACCTGTGGTATTGCTGGTATGCTATGTAGATGAACATGCAGCAAACAACTATTATCTGTGGCACCTTTTCTGCAATATAGAAACAGTCGAGACAACAAAATCTATTTTTAGCACCCCATGCAATTGTTGTTTTTGGCAAAACACTGGCAATAACTGTGTTGGTGTGCTGGAATGAAATGCACATTGCAAGAAGTTGTAATTTTTGTATCTCGATTAGGATGTCCCGATCCGATATTTGGATCGGATCGGCCGCCGATATTTGTCAACAAATGCGTATCGGCAAGGCATGGGAAAATGCCGATCCAGATCCAGTTTTTAAAAATATTCCGGTCCTTGTTTTCCAACGCTCCGATTTAAATAATACATTCCACTTTTCTGCTGCTCCCTAATTTCCGCTCTGCATTTTCCAGCACACCTTCAACACATCCACAGGTCTGTGTCCTCACCGTTAAGACGGCCATGTGAATTAAAAGTTACCGGTAAAAATGTCAGCTGTCTCTGTGCGATATAGAAAAAGACTATATCGTGATATTCGAGTATACGTTCTCACGCAGTTGCTTTTAGCTGCTGGCATTACACGAGAGGCTCTTCCCACTCCTTCTTGTGTCTCCTTCTTAGTGTTGTGTCGTTCGCGAACGATTCGTTCAAACGAACGAATCTTTTGAGTGAACCTACTGAACCGAATCACTTCATGAACTTATTCGTTCCTTTCTCAGTTCAGTTGAGCTCCGCCGCGACCATGCCGGTATGAGTGGAACTGGCGCATTCTGTGACTCACTGAACCCTCGACGTCGGCGAACGACGCAGCCAGCTACTCATCATGGGAGCGGGGGGAGGGACTGAGCGAACGATTCGTTCACCGTGGATTAACGACATGAATCACTCAGTGAACGACAACGCTCTCGCTCTCTGCTTGCCCCAATGCCGCGAGTGATTCTCCTCCCGTCGCGGGGATATGTTTCATGCCATTGGCATCCGTTCTCCATTCATTCTCCAAGCTAACGGCTAATGTTGACTCAAGCCACATGAAAACAAACACACACACGCGCCCCGTCCCCATTATCTCAACACATAAAGTTATGAGAGTAGAGGAGACAGAAAGAAACTCAGCGCAGGCAGGGCAAGGCTGAGCAACAGCGACGCGAGGAGGAGGGGCGGTAGTGTTGTGTCGTTCGCGAACGTGATTCAGGTTCGCGCTGCACTCACTCACTCATTCAGAATCAGAACTCGCGAACCTACTGACACAGAGAACTGACTGTGTCGCGGAGGAGGACGTCACATTGAGGCTCTCGTTCAGTCACTGTGCGCGTCGTTCATTGGGTGCTGAGGGCTTGTGTCGTTCGCGAACTGACACACACCGAGATCTGCCGCTGGGGAAGCTGTTACTGACTGACTCATGATTCGCCGACCTGCACACTGAACTGCTGCTGCAGAAGTGATTCAGGTTCACGTACTGAACTGTGCTGACTGTGGCGCTGTCAGTCACTCACTGCCTGGTGTACTGCATGCACAGAGTTGTGTAGGGACTCGCGTTCACCCTATTTGCTGCTTCTCCCGCGAATGTCTGCACTGTACTGTACTACGCACGCCCCCCCCCCCCTCCTATTATTTCAGGAACTGATTCTAGTGATTCAGTACAGTCAAAAGAACTGCCGATCCCATCACTACTCCTTCTCATAGACAGCAAGCGCACCTTCTTACACACGTCACATACTGTCACGTCATACGTCACATACGTATACGCCCTCTCCCTGCCAAGAGGTAGCAGCATGGCTAACGTTAGCTGTGATGCTAGCGTAGCCGTGTGAGCGGTAATAATGAAGGAAGAATTAATGAATTCCCAAAAAAAACAGCAGGGGGTCCATCGTCTGGCGGTGGTTTGGCTTCAAGTGGGAATATGTCGAACAGACAACCGTAATTTGTCAAGTGTGGGGCAAAAGCGTTGCTATAAAAAGTAGCATTAATGCTAATATGTAGCATCATTTGAAAAGTCACCTGCTAGAGAATGAAGAGTGTTTGAAACTCCGCACGTCAACATCTCCATTCGGTGCCACACGCCCACACCATCAAAATGCAGAGGCAAACATTTCCAGATCAACACCGTACGAAAAAAATAGTGATTTTTTTAGTTGTGATTTCCTTCTCTGCATGAAAGTTTAAAGGTAGCATATATTAATGCAGTATGAAGAAGAATGTTTTAATGTAGACACATAGAATCATCATACTGCTGTGATTATATGCATCAAGTGTAAATTCAAGGCTAAGGCAAAATATCCAGATATATATCGTGTATCGTGATATGGCCTTAAAACATACTTGCCAACCTTGAGACCTCCGATTCCGGGAGGTGGGGGGTGGGGTGGGGCGGGGGCGTGGTTGGGGGCGCGGTTAAGAGGGGAGGAGTATATTTACAGCTAGAATTCACCAACTCGAGTATTTCATATATATATATATATATATATATATATATATATATATATATATATATATATATATATATGTATATGTATAAGTATATATATATATATATATATATATATATATATATATATATATATATATATATATATATATATATATATATATATATATGTGTATGAAATACTTGACTTTCAGTGAATTCTAGCTATATATATATATATATATATATATTTATTTTGTTATACATACAAATAAAAGAAATACTTGAATTTCAGTGTTCCGGAGGCTATCCAGTAGATGGCAGTATTGTCTTGTTTAAGAGTGTCACAACATTGCTGTTCACGGCAGACGAACTGCTTTACGGTAGACGAAAACGTGACTGCTGTTGTTGTGTGTTGTTACCGCGCTGGGAAGACGTTAATGAAACTGCCTAACAATAAACCCACATAAGAAACCAAGAACTCGCCCTCGATCATTCTACAATTATAACGTCATTGGGCAGGCACGCTGTTTATATGGTGGGAAAGCGGACTGTCCCCACTCAGGTCCGCATGGAGCTGGAGGGGGCGTGGCCTCCAGCTCCGGCTGAATTCCGGGAGTTTATTGGGAGAAAATTTCTTACGGGAGGTTTTTGGGAGAGGCGCTGAATTCCGGGAGTCTCCCGGTAAAACCGGGAGGGTTGGCAAGTATGCCTTAAAATATCGCGATATTTAAAAAAGGCCATATCGCCCAGCCATATCGCCCAGCCCTAGTTCAATGATGCCATTTCTGTTTGTCATGCGTGGGTTCCCTCCGGGTACTCCGGCTTCCTCCCACCTCCAAAGACATGCACCTGGGGATAGGTTGATTGGCAACACTAAAATTGGCCCTAGTGTGTGAATGTTGTCTGTCTATCTGTGTTGGCCCTGCGATGAGGTGGCGACTTGTCCAGGGTGTACCCCGCCTTCCGCCCGATTGTAGCTGAGATAGGCTCCAGCGCCCCCCGTGACCCCGAAGGGAATAAGCGGTAGAAAATGGATGGATGGATGTATAATTTTTTCTATTTTGTGTTTATCCTTGAATAAACAGGTCAGTTTCTTGTTACCAACCATTGTGTATTATTCAAACTCACCTAATTCAGCTGGCTAGTTGTTATCAAGAGTACTAAAACCCTTTTCAACATGAATTTGACAACTAAGTAGGCTAAATAACTTTAAACTTTAATACATGCTCGGATAGGCCAGTATCGGCCAGTATCGGTATCGGATCGGAAGTGCAAAAACAACATCGGTATCGGATCGGAAGTGCAAAAACCTGGATCGGGACATCCCTAATCTCGATACTGATATAGTATTTTGACGTGAAATGACACATTAAATTAATTCAAATTTCCCTTATCTTTTCTCCTTTCATTTATAAAATATATTTAATGTATAAAAAAGACAAGACAACAAACAATAAAAAGTAGTTATAGCACCAGCTCTTCTATTCGACAGTGTATACACTATCTACACATATGAATTTAGAGATGTAATCTGTCATTTCTTGGTGCCTGCATCACTGCCTGTCATAGATGGTGCCTTTGGACAAAAACTCTGCCAGGCTCGTTAGGTGTGTTTTTCATTACATCACGTCATGGTTTTAATGTAACATTAGTGTTTTGTCACATTTTACCTGTCCCTACAATGACTTACGGGGCAGTCAACTTAAGAGGTTTCACTTTATTTTTTTGGTTGTAATGGTAAAACTGACTTTTAGGAGCAAAGTCTGGTACAATAATTTCTTCTCTCTCAGGAGAGGCAGATCAACGAGAATCTGCTTGAGGTGTTTGGAATGAAGCTTCCAACTGGCTTTCAGCTCATTGGACAAGTGGTTTGTGATTTTTATACACTTTATATACTGTACAAATTCCTTTTGCTTTATGTTTCTTTTTAGGGAAACAAAAAGCATTACACAGTGAGGGCTTTGTACCTGTCATGTACAGGTTGCAGCAATAAATAGTACATAGCCTGAGCAAATGCCTGCTAATTGAAAGTGATTCGCAATGTCGTGGGTCATGCTGCATTTGGCATCTTGATTATTTCATAATTTAGCCGGCTTATTAGCCTCACTGTTAATCTCCTCCATAGCCTCTACATCCAATACAGTTTTCTGTCATCAGTGGTCTTTTAAAATGTATTTAAAGGCCTACTGAAACCCACTACTACCGACCACGCAGTCTGATAGTTTATATATCAATGATGAAATCTTAACATTATAACACATGCCAATACGGCCGGGTTAACTTATAAAGTGACATTTTAAATTTGCCGCTAAACTTCCGGTTCGAAACGCCTCTGAGGATGACGTATGCGCGTGACGTAGACCGGCGAACACGGGTATGCCTTCCGCATTGAAGCCAATACGAAAAAGCTCTGTTTTCATTTCATAATTCCACAGTATTCTGGACATCTGTGTTCGTGAATCTGTTTCAATCATTTTCATTGCATTATGAAGAAGGAAGCTGAGCAAGCAAAGAAGAAAGTTGTCGGTGCGAAATGGACGTATTTTTCGAACGTAGTCAGCCACAACAGTACACAGCCGGCGCTTCTTTGTTTACATTCCCGAAAGATGCAGTCAAGATGGAAGAACTCGGATAACAGAGACTCTAACCAGGAGGATATTTGACTTGGATACACAGACGCCTGTAGAGAACTGGGACAACACAGACTCTTACCAGGATTACTTTGATTTGGATGACAAAGACGCAGACGTGCTACTGTGAGTATGCAGCTTTGGCTTTTTTTTGCGTATGTACGTAACTTTTTTAAAATATATAAGCTTTATGAACCTTGGGTTAGGTGAACGGTCTTTTGGGCTGAGTGATTGTGTGTGTTGATCATGTGTTTGAATTGTATTGGCGTGTTCTATGGAGCTAGGAGCTAGCAGAGGAGCTAGGAGCTAGCATAACACGTACCGTACCGTACGTGCGCGTCACGTACGTAACTTTTTAAAAATATATAAGCTTTATGAACCTTGGGTTAGGTGAACGGTCTTTTGGGCTGAGTGATTGTGTGTGTTGATCAGGTGTTTGAATTGTATTGGCGTGTTCTATGGAGCTAGGAGCTAGCAGAGGAGCTAGGAGCTAGCATAACAAACACGCAGGTGTTTTTATGCAGGATTAATTTGTGGCATATTAAATATAAGCCTGGTTGTGTTGTGGCTAATAGAGTATATATATGTCTTGTGTTTATTTACTGTTGTAGTCATTCCCAGCTGAATATCAGGTCACCCCCGGCTCTCACAGCATCTTCCCTATCTGAATAGCTTCAACTCCCCACTAGTCCTTCACTTGCACTTTACTCATCCACAAATCTTTCATCCTCGCTCAAATTAATGGGGAAATTGTCGCTTTCTCGGTCGGAATCTCTCTCACTTCATGCGGCCATCATTGTAAACAATAGGGAACTTTGCGTATATGTTCAACTGACTACGTCACGCTACTTCCGGTAGGTGCAAGCCTTTTTTTTATCAGATACCAAAAGTTGCAATCTTTATCGTCGTTGTTCTATACTAAATCCTTTCAGCAAAAATATGGCAATATCGCGAAATGATCAAGTATGACACATAGAATAGATCTGCTATCCCCGTTTAAATAAAAAAAATTCATTTCAGTAGGCCTTTAAATTATGTTCATCATAAAATTAGTAGGAAGATTGTCAAATTTGGACTGGATGCTGGCTTTGTAACATCTTAAAGTGAAATCACACGAGGCATTGCTCCGCAGTATTCAGGCTTCAGCTTGTTTATTTATGTGTGCCTTTACTTTAGTATTCAATTATACTGGCTGGGTTATTTTGAGCCGTAATTTTCTATATTGGACTGCAAATAAGAGATCTTGGATCTAAACATCTGATGCAGTTCCATGTCATGTAGTTGAGAGAGTTTTCAAGAACTGCATTTAATTAATCACTTATAAACATTTGTGTCTTGAAAATTCTAGGGTCTGTCAGACTACACCAAGTGGCTCACTTGTTTCGCAATCACGCAAGAAGACAAATCTGCCAGACCTATCACTTTTCGGTCTTACGCTAGGTTAGTTTTAAAAAATTAGTAATGATACATACTTCAATGCATTGAGTGTCGTAATCCTGCCATGAATGGAATTATTACAAGAATAAATATTAACACTTGATACAGGGTCGGCTTGATGGGGAATCCGTCAGATGGCTTCAACGGGAAAACCATTGCTATGTCTATCTCAAACTTCTGGGCTGAAGTCACCCTCATAGAGAGCCAAACTTTGGTACGATTCACAAACATTGATACACACATCATTATCACTGAAAACATACAATCATGTTATATTGATTTCTTAGGGCATTCAATCGATCCCAACTAGACTGTTCAGTTTGTCTTAGAATAGGTTTTTCCTCTCATCCAAGTTGGCTTCATTGGTAATGCTCATATGTCTTAGACTTAGATCTAATCAACCTAAGTATAAGATGAGATCCAAACAAACAAAGTCTATGAGCATGAACTGATGAAGCTTATTTGGATGAAATGTGAAACGTCTTCTAAGACAAACTAAACTGTCTAGCTCTGACCAATTGAATGCCGTGAGAATACAATGATCTGGATGAGAGTCTGTGTCCGTAGGATATTCTCATTCATCTACATGCTACATGCTACACTTATATTACAGGTCCTACTCCCTCACCCGCTTAACGACCCTACAGAGTTTGGAAGCTTGCAGGATTTGTTTAGCATCAGTAGGAAAGAAGGGTGTGTATGATAAAACAAATCAACAAATGAGTTTAAATATACTGTACAAGCGTGTATAATATGATAGCCTCAACTGTTATTGTTAAATTTACAGTATAATGTACGAATCATCCACCACAGATATCTTGGAGGCCTCCGGCTGCTGCAAGCTACTTGTAAGAAATTCTACCAGCTCTGCTCCAAACAAGGGTATGATTGCCTACAACACTATTGATTAATCAGTTGTCGGCAAACCTCTTTCAGGTGTACTCTACTGTAAATATCTGAAGGTTGTTTTGCATTACTGCATGCTAAATGTGTTATAATGGGTATCCTCAGAAAGCTTGTACATGAATAAATGTTTTGGGGTTTCCAATATTAACTCTAAAACATTGAGCATTAAGAGGATGTGAAGGTTTCTCCTTGTTTACTTCCGATTTTTCTCAAAATGTCAATCAAGCAAAAACAGAAGATAATACAAGAAACTCTGAAACTTGAAAACAAACACCCAAAAGTCTGATAGGATATACATTTTCTCAAGAACCTGGTTGTATGAAAATTATTTCTTCATCACATAGGTTTGTGCTACTTTATAAACAGACACCGACCCATTCTGCTATATCAAAATCTTATATTTCTGGAGCTGCTTTGACTTGATTGACTTTGATTTATAATTACTGTAATGACCCATACTGAACATCACTAAAAGCACAGTCTCTGCTTAAAAAGCTATGGGAATCATTTCAATTTCTCAAGATGTATGGTAATGTAGAAATGGAAATGCCAATCTTATTGCAGGCAAGGGTCAATGTTAAAGGTTTAATAACAATTTGGAAACTTTCAGCGGGCCGGTTTAAAAAGTATAATGAGCCATGTATGTATGGCCCCATGGCTGCAGTTTGCCCGTGTCTGGCTTAGACTACTGATGCTACTTATAATATTGTAATATTATTATTCAATCACAGTATGTTTTTTGATTGAAAGGTGTCCAAGGTGTAGTCTGCATACCACCAAAAGTTAGCTGGAATAGGTTCCAGCTCACCCTTAAACCTACACTGGATAAATAGTAGACAATACAATCCATTCGGAAAGTATTCACAGCGCTTCACTTTTTCCACATTTTTTTGTGTTACAGCCTTATTCCAAAATGGAATTAATTCATTTTTGTCCTCAAAATTCTAAAGAAAATACCCCATAATGAGAATGCGAAAAGGTTTTTTAAAAACTTTTTGCAAATGTATTACAAAAAAAATTCACATGTACATAAGTATTCATAGCCTTTGCTTATTATTTTGTTGATGCACCTTTGGCAGCAATTACAGCCTTAAGGCAGATCTATATTTGGGAAGTTTTTCACATTCCTCTTTGCCCATTTTTTTTGCAGGAGGTGCTGCTCAGTTGGGTTGGATGGGAGGTGTTGGTTTTCATCCAACATGTCTTTGTACATTGCTGCATTCATCTTTCCCGCTGTCCTGACTAGTCTCTCAGTTCCTGTCGCTATAAAACATCTCCACAGCATGATGTTACCACCCCCATGCTTCACTGTAGGGATGGTATTTGCCTGGTGATGAATGAGCGGTGCCAGGTTTCCTTCAAACATGACGCCTGGCATTCACGCCAAAGAGTTCAATATTTGCCTCATCAGACCTGGGAATTCTGTTTTTCATGGTCTGAGAGTATTTTAGGTGCATTTTGGCAAACATTTTACTAAGAATGGCCACAATAACATACAGACCTGATTGGTGGATTGCTGCAGAAATGGTGGTCTTTCTGGAATGTTCTACTCCACAGAGGAATTTTGTAGCTCTGACAGTCACCTCCCTGACTAGACTAAGATGAATACAGCAATGAACAGAGACATCCTGGATGAAAACCAACGCTTTCCATCCAATCTGATGGAGCTTGAGAAGTGCTGCAAAGAAGAATGGGCAAAGAGGAATGAGCGAAACTGCCCAAAGATAGGTGTGCCAAGCTTGTGGCATCATATTCAAAAATATTTGAGTCTGTAATTGCTGCCAAAGGTACATCAACAAAGTATTAAGCAAAGGCTGTGAATACTAATGTATGTTATTGTTTTTTTTATGAATTCCCAAAATAAAAAAAACAAACGTTTCACATTGTCATTATGGTGTATTGTGTGTAAAATTTTGACGACATAGATGAATTTGTTCCATCTTGGAATAAGACTAGGAAAAATGAAGCGCTGTTAATACTTTCCAGATGCACTTTATATGAATTAATTATATTTATGAGAATGCTTCATCACTGATAACTTAACTTTTTTACTGTTGCAGTATTGCTTTGACAAAGCAGAACTTCACGCTGAAGTATGACACAAACATCCCTCGACAAGTGGTGAGAGTCACTTAAATACTCATCAATTTATAACTAATAGACTGATCTACTGTATATCAAACAAACTTCATACAATCTATATTCTGTCTGTCTTATTGAAGGGTCTTGCTGGAAGCAGGTAAAATGTTTTCATATTAAAGATATCAGTAATGTATTAAACACTTTCATTCTTTCTTGCAATCCTCTGTGCAGTGCCATTGTCTCAGCTACCCTGAAATGTCTCATGAAATTCTACAACCTCACAGATGATGTAAGGTGGTCAGGTTTACCTGACACTGTGTCACTGACCACCCTTGATGTTATAACTTTCATGACACTGGGTGTTGTATTTGTTATCATTATAATTTAAAACTGAATACAACAAAACCTTGTCAGGGGCTGTCATGCAAGTCCAATTAACAAATCCAGTAATCCGTTTTTACTCTGTGCGCATCTATCCACACTTAACAAAAAGTAGTTCAGTTATAAATTGCATTGTCGCTCAATTTATTCATTCAATCAATACATTTGAAAAATGTCAGACAGGTTATGTCTTTTTGTGGTCACGACACACTCCTATTGTATATATTGTATAAAAAGAAAAAGACAACGAGTTATGTGCATCGCTACAGTGAGAAGGAACAACTTAATTGTTTCTCTATTTTATGTTTCCATGCGTAAGGCCAGTCCTCTGATGGTGCAGCATAAAATAAAAGGAAGGTAAAAAGTGAAGTGAAAATAGTAATTGTGAAATGCTAAGAAAGTGGAGAAACTCTAATCAACGCTGGCTGCATGCCCGGTGCAAGCTGCTAAAACGTTGCAACCATCATCAAGGATAAGTTGGTATTTTTGGACTTGTAAAAAGGATCTTTTCCGCGAAGAAATCGAAATGGATTCTGTAACTAAGCTACATAAGGGTTTAATTATTGAGACTTCTTCCTAATAAGTGTAAGTGTGTAAATGTGTGTGCGTGATTATGGGTTCTCTACATTTGAATGTGCAAAACCTGCCTCAGTGTTAGTTTAATACTCACAGACCTGGCATGAATATTAAGCCAGGTCTGTGAAATTATATTACTAAATATTATTCATAAAATTAATAATTACTCTTATTCATATTGTGAATAATAATAATTCATAACATAAATTATTATTCATGTTGTACTTGTGCTTGACAAGTTTACACTGTTGTATAACTTAACATAAACTAGAAAAATAGATAACAGACAAAATTATAATACATACATAGAATAAGAACAAGAATGAATAAAATAGGAATGTAATAAAGTAAAATGGCTTTGAGTATACAAATGTATGTAGATAAAATCAATTAAAACAATTACTTGGATTTATATAGCGCCTTCCAAACGAGTGACATTATATGTAACCTCCTCCATTGCTGTGTGGTAGACATGTTATGTCAGAAAAATTTCCTGGTTGTAAACAGTGACAAACTATTGTTTACATGCATACCAGGATCTCCCAAAGCCAATCCGGGCCAACTTCATTCTCAATGTGGAAACTGATGAACTCTTCATTACCGCAGGCCTGCAGGACAGGGTTGTGCAGGTCCGTATCACAATAAATCCCATTTTCAGTGCATCTGGAAAGTATTCACTGTGGTTCAGTTGGTCCACATTTTTTTATGTTACAGCCTTATTTCAAAATGTAGTAATATACTTTTTTGTTGTGGAAATTCTACACACATCCATCCATTTTCTACCGCTTGTCCCTACTCATACTACTCATCAAAAGATTTTTTGATGAGCCTCCTAGTTCAGGCCACTGAAAAACATACCCACAGCATGATGCTGCCACCACCATGATTCAGTGTAGGGATGCCATTTGCCTGGTGATTTCCAGGCGTCCTCCAAACATGACGCCTGGCATTCACACCAGTGTTAAACTTTTGTCTCGTCAGACCAGATCATTTAGTTTCTCATGGTCTGAGAGTCTTACAGTTGCATTTTGGCAAACTGTTTATTTTATTTTTTTTACTAAGAAAGGGCTTCCGTCTGGCCACTATACCATACAGGCCTGATTGGTGGATTGCTGCAGAGATGGTTGTCCTTCTGGAAGGTTCTCCTCTCCACAGATAAATGTTGTAGCTCGGACAGAGTGACCATCAGGTTCTTGGTCACTTCCCTGACTAGACTAAGATGAATGCAGCAATGTACAGAGACATCCTGAATGAAAACCAACGCTTCTCATCCAACCTGATGGCGCTTGAGAGGTGCTGCAAAGAGGAATGGGCAAACTGCCCAAAGATAGGTGTGCTAAGCTTAAGGCATCATATTTCAACGTCAAGGTTTCTTTAATGGTAATAGTTGTGCAGACATTTGTAATTCAAAAAGACTTGAGGCTGTAATTTATGCCAAAGGTGCAACAACAAAGTATTGAGCAAAGGCTGTGAATACTTATGTACATGTTTTTTTAACAAATTTGCAAACATGTTTTTAAAAATAACTTTTAAAATTCCCATTATGGAGTAAAATTTGAGAACAAGAATGAATGTATTCCATGTTGGAATAAGGCTGTACTTACAAAATGTTGAAAATGTGAAGTATTGTGAATACTTTCCGGATGCACTTTACATGCACCAAACTGTGACCAAAGCATTGAGACACGAAATCAACAGTAATGTCCATGTTTTGGAAAGACTGTCATCCAGATGAACATTTCTGAGTTCAGAGGCAACAGATGTTGCATAAGAAGGCATGGCTTACTATCTCTGATGTATCAATCAATCAAAGTTTATTTATATAGCCCTTAGTCATAAGTGTCTCAAAGGGCTACACAAGCCACAACGACATCCTCGGCTCAGATCCCACATCAGGGCAAGAAAAAACTCAACCCAATGGGCACAATGAGAAACCTCGGAGGGGACATTTTGTACCAACTAATCTTTTAATGCCAGGCATAGGGAGACTTGAAAATAATACAATACGGTAATCTAGTCGTAACGAACGCATGAATAATGATCTCAGCGTCGGTGGTGGACAAAATGGAACAAATTTTAGCGATACTACAGAGATGAAAGAACGCTGTTTTAGTAACACTCTTAATGTGTGACTCAAATGAGAGAGTTGGGTCGAAGATAATACCTAGATTCTTTACCGAGTCGCTTTGTGTAATTGTTCGATTGTCAAATGTTAAGGTGGTTTTATTAAGTAGGTGCCGGTGTCTAGCAGGACCGATAATCAGCATTTCCGTTTTCTTTGCATTGAGTTGCAAAAAGTTAGTGGATATCTATTGTTTAATTTCATTTAGACACGCTTCCTTCCAGGTGTAGTTCATCTAATGTTTTTTTGCTGAGATCGATGAGAGGTCTCGTTCAAGCAGTGAATTGAAAATTACTTTCAAAAATGTCTTACGAAGTTGGAAGCAAATAACATAAACTCCAACTTCTAATCCATTTATTAGTTAAATGGTGTGTCTCACTACTTTGGTCCATATAATGTACACATAATTTATTTTGCCTCATTTCACTGAAAGTAGCAGGAAATTATTGTTTGTCATGTGCAGGTTTATGAAGGCTTAATCTACATGGACTTTAGCAAGAAGCTCATGGAAGAGAAGGGTTATGGTATTCACATCACTGTAATGTGTAAGTACTAAATCAATACTATCATTACATGTGTGTTTGATACTTTTAGGCAACTACATCTCTATGGATATGTGTGGTCTGCCTCCATTCTGGTTGGCTTACTTGAGTGACCCCAGTGACTCTGGGCGCATTCATAGCAACATCCGTCAGCGTTGGCTCAGCGGTAGGCCTCTGTATTTTTTTTATCTGTCACATTGTGTTCAAATAATGATCACTATTACACATTCATTTTCACTGCTTGAATTAAAATAAGTGTTGTCTTTCCGTAGGGGAGCCTCTTGTAGTCGAAGCGATGGAGACTTTAGCTCAACTAACTGATCAAGCCAGGTTAGATCAAATACTTCTATATTCACATTTTTGGTGTGATGTTTACAGTATACAACATTTTCTAAAGTCAGATGTTTGTTCTTTAAAAAAAAAATAAAACAATTAATTGAGGACTTAATTTCACTTTATCTGTGGCTGACAAAAAAATTATCTCTTCTCTCAGGGTGGCTCTAACAGACAGGGACTGGAACCGTCTAGCACAGTTAATGGACCAGAACTTTGCGTTAAGGAGGTAAGCTGTCTAGTCTGATACATTTCTAGGAAAACTATTTCTAAGCCTAGAGTTAACCCTTAAAGATACATTCATTTACTTACGTGAATATATACAGTATATCGATACAAACACATATACATTATGTGTTTGTACTGATATACAACAGATATCCCAATATTCTTTGTGAGTTTAGACTAACTCAAGTGAGTTTAGACTAACTCAAAGCCAAAGTTATTTTATTGAAACAAACAGTTAACATAAGTAACATTTTGAAATGTAAAAGTTTCATGCGTAGATTGATGCTCATTAAAAAATATTACATCAAAAAAGCTTTGAAAAAATAAAATTTTTAAATAAATATGAGAATAATTAACTACAATCTTCAATCTTCTTTAAAACAAACCTTTCGCTATGCTCAAATCCTCAGCTAATAAATACACTAAAGAACAAAATATAGTATTTTAAACAGTGCCTTGTTTAAAAGGACAATTTATAAACATCAGAAACATCATGAAAATATTTAACCTTTAACAATGGTGTTTTTAGGTCAACAATTTTAGAATATACTTGCATTTTTGTGTGAAGTTTTAAGGTGTCGAAAAAAGATGTCTTTTACTGACCAGGTTTCAACCACAGGCGTCGTCATTTCCTCTGTGATTGAAGACTTAAAGGGGAACTGCACTTTTTTTGGAAGTTTGACTATCGTTCACAATCCTTATAAGAGACGAGAAGACATAAGGTGGTTTGTTTTTTTTGCATTGTAACAAATTGGCACATTCTTGGTTGGCAATGCAGCTAATGGGAGCAATCAGTGCTATCTCTAAATCACTTTAAAAGTACATAAAAATAACGTCAGTAATACTTCATTTACGTTCCGTAAATAACCAAGTTGTACCAACATTGTTATTGTAAGAGTGAACACTGAGGAACACTTTTTCTAGCGTAGTAACACATCGGCGTGCTTCGGTATTAGCCGTAAAAATTTATTACGGAAAGAGATAAGCTTGTTTCTATGTCAGCACAAAATGCGTTTGAGTTTGTAGTGAACAACACTGCGATAGAACAACAATTTCTACTGACTGAAAAACATGAACAGTCATATTACACTTTCTGTAAAGTATTAGCCCACATTTCATGTTTTGTTTGTACACAGCTAGCTCGACAGCATATGCACAGTGATGTGATGCATGTATCATGATCAATAGTATAGTGACTTACTCGATGGACAGTTGTCCGTTTGGTCCAGCTGGTCGTGGACATTTCCAGTTGATTTGGCTAAGCTCAAACAGTGTTTCCCATAAACTGCCAAGATACCTGTGGCGGTGGGGGCGTGGCTATGGGCGTGGTCACCATGACATCATCGAGTAATTTGCATAATGTACTACAATGATATGATTTTCTCTAAAAAGGCTCAAAAAATGTATACTTACTAATTAATAATAACAGTTGTGTTTTAAACGTCCATCGATCCATCCATCCATCCATTTTACAATATAATTACAACACTTTATGTACATATTTATATACAGATTTGAACAATAAGTTATTCACTGAAATATATTTATTAATTGTGGTTCTTACAAAAAATATATCTTATAAAATATAAAAGCTAAAATGTCTCTTAAAGCTCTGCCCATTTAATTAGTGCATACTAAATAATTTAACTTTAGCCTACTACTACATCCATATTATTTACCAGCAACATAAAGTGTAACAGAGGCAGAGGTGTCCTGCCACAGTCAGTAACAAATAAACAGATAACAGTAGTGGTCAAATACAAATAAGGCAACAAGAGAAGTATCCTACACTTCTCTTTTGTAAAGTAAATCTGAACAGCCTATATGGGCATCTACATCAACTATATGATTTGCCTGAGAAGCTGGACAGGACAAAAAAAAATAAAATAAAAAAAAATCTATTTGTGGCGGACGTAAATCTTTCGTGGCGGGCCGCCACAAATAAATGAACGTGTGGGAAACACTGTCAAAGTTCCAGAATTGCAGCATGACCATGTCACACTCTGTCGGCTTCCGTCTGCTCCAACGTTTCAGCCTCTTTTTCATGCTCGCTTCTATAAGCAGTTGTTCATCCTCCGTATGTTTAGTTTAAAAAAGATAAGGTTGTGAATCCTAATGTGTCCAAAAGTAGTCGTCTTCGCTGTCTATTACCAAATCTGCCATGATTAGAAAACACACTCGCACTTGATTCTGGTAGTAGGAACGTATTTGTTGCAGGAAATATGAAGTGCGCTGGTATGGAAACAGAAATAAATGCGCTGAAGTATTATTTACAGCTGTGCATAAACTGACCAAAATACGGTAAATATTGTACATATTGTTATGATTGTGTCTGTTACTACATTTTATATAGATTAATCGCGTGTATATAAAAAGTTGATGGTGGGTTTTGAAGTTGTTTTGGAGGGCTTTGAAGGCTACAATGATGACTCCCATTAGCCGCATCTTGCAACGTTTTTTTATCATCTTTGAAATCCTAAAAAAGACATATTTCATAATGATTGTGAACGATAGGCATAAATTTAAAAAAAAAAGTGCAGTTCTCCTTTAAAGCGGAATTTGGGGAATTTTGCCTATCGTTCACAATCATTATGAGGGGCAAGACGTCATTCACATTGACGTCCCACTGGGGTGAGTTTTCCTTGCCCGTATGTGGGCTCTGTACCGAGGATGTCGTTGTGGCTTGTACAGCCCTTTGAGACACTTGTGATTTAGGGCTATATAAATAAACATTGATTGATTGATTGAAGACGACGGATGTATTTTTTTTAACGCATTCTAACTCGTAAATGAAAGTCTGTTTATAACAAAGTCAATAGGAGGTCCTATATTATGCCCACAGATCCCTCTAAAAAATATCCAAAAAGCGCTCAGCAATACTCCATTTATATTTTGTGGCTTGAATATTAACCAAGTAATAGGGATATTGTTATTATAAGCACGCTGACAAACTATTTTTAGCCGCGTGATCAGAGGGAGCTAACTAGCTCTGTGCTGCCATATTGACATCAGCGGCTACGGTTAGGTGCTTTTACGGCCTTGAGCTCGAAAGTTTATTCTAGATCATAAAGAATGCTTCTCACCTGGATAGTAGAAGGATAAAGACATAATCTGACAAGTTGGTCAACTTTGGCATTCAATTTAGACCCAAAAATGGCAAGAAAGAAATGAAAAGACACTTTGATTGCGATTGGTTCAACACCCTTTTTTCTTTGCAAAGATTATGAATCATTCTTCATGGGAATATATGAACATCCTAACAATCGGCATCCTAATGAGAGCAGACATTTTACAATAAGTGATGTTTGATTTTGTTTGTTGGCGCTCATGAAGTCTGCTGTGAGTTGAAATCAGTGATGTTGTTAAAAAAAAAAAAAAACGAACGTCGTGACGCGTTTTTGAAACGAATGCGTCGCTGAATATTTCAAATGATCAAAATTCGTAAATATTAAATGTTTTAAGCGCTTTATAGGCAGAATAGAGCGACTCCCATCGGCTCCATTGTAAGCGGACTTTTAAACACATTTTTTTATCATTTGCATAAATGCATAACAATGCATAATAAAAGAAAAACATATGTGTTATTTACTGCAAGAACTAATCGATTAAAATCGATTATTAAAATAGTTGGCGATTAATTTAGTCATCGATTCGTTGGATCTATGCTATGCGCAGAGGCTCCTTTTTTTATTTTTTTTAACCTTTATTTATAAACTGCAACATTTACAAACAGCTGAGAAACAATAATCAAAATAAGTATGGTGCCAATAAAATACTGGAAAGGATAGAAATGTAGTTTGTCTCTTTTATCCGATTATTAATCGATTAATCGAAGCAATATTCGACAGATTAATCGATTATCAAATTAGTTGTTAGTTGCAGCCCTAGTGTTATTGTCTTACATAAGGATTGTGAATCCATCGATCCATTTTCTACCGCTTTTCCCTTTATGATAGATAAAATTCCCAAAAATGTGCGGTTCCCCTTTAAGGCTGTGAGCTAAGTGATACAATAGGTAACAGATGTAACAAAATAAGAGCACACAACAGGAGAATAGCTGGGTTGCATATGACATCATATCCGTTTTTCTTCTTCGCGGCTTAATTGACATGATGGTCCAGCAGCTTGAGTGTAGCATTAGAACAAGTGAGAGTGAGTGTAAAGTTTGAGCAGAAAATGCCATATGACTGTTCTGTTTTTAGGTGTCCCAGTCGTTCAAATAGAAGGATAGGAAAGACCTTTAATAAATTCCCAAAAGAAGTGGTTCATAAAGGTAATAAAGTCAAGGAAAAAATGAAAGTTAATAAAAAAAAATGTCAATTATAAATATCACTTTCATCATCCTGTAGAATACAATCGGACCATGCTTGTGTTTGCAGCGATCACTTTGTATAAGGTTTGTTTCAACATTTGATTTGTTTTGGAATCTTTCTGTGTGTCATAACTGGGTTCTTGGGTTTTGCTTCTCCGGAAGGCAAAGGAAAATTGGCGCGGGCAAGGCGTGAATTTAAATACATGATTTTTTTTTTTTTAACACTAATAAACCACAAAACAAGGAAGCAAACAAAAGGCGCGCACAAAGGCGGAAATACAAACTTGACTATGAAACAAAAGACATGCACGTGGGCACAAAAACTATGAACAATAAAACAAAAACACTAACTGTGGCTTAAATGAACAAAACTTACTTGGTAAAGAACTGTGACAAGACATGGAGCAGAGTGATGAAATAGTGTGAGGACGCCAAGACGAACAAGAGAAACAGACAGATTTAAATAGTGACGTGATCAGTGAAAACAGGTGCGTGACAAGACAGGTGAACAGGTGCGTGACATTACAGGTGAAAACTAATGGGTGACCATGGAAACCAAACCAAACAAGGAAGTGCAACCAGGAACTAAAAAGAGTCCAAAAAACAAACACATGGCCAAAACAAAAACATGAACAGACATGACGCATGACCAAAACAAAAACATGAACAGACATGACAGAACCCCCCCCTTACGGACAGATCCCAGATGTCCAAAAAACAGGATCAAGAGTCATGGGAGGGCGGGAGGGGGATGTGGCGGTGGGTCGCCAGGCCAAGTGGCCCCGAATCCATCGAGGCATAGTCATGTGGCGGCGGCGAGTGGAACGCCGCCGCCACCGGCGAGGTGGGCGACCCGGGAAGGGCCACATGCGTGGCCGACTAAGAGGTGGGCGCACTTGGCGTGGCGGACGACTAGGTAGTGGCCACATTCGTGGCCGACGAGGAGGCAGGCGCGTCGTCGTCGTTGCAGGCGTGGAAGCAGCCGATGACGCAGGTGCAGCAGACGAAGCAGGCAGCGAAGCTCGGCGTGGTGCGTCAGGCGGAGAGTCTCTGCGTGGCGGGTCTTGGCGAGGGTCTTGGTCTTGGTCTTGGCGGGGGTCTTGGTCTTGGCGTGGGGGGTCTTGGTCTTGGTCTTGGTGTTGGCATGGTTGGTCTTGGACTTGGCGTGGTTGGTCTTGGTCTTGGACTTGGCGTGGTTGGTCTTGGTCTTGGACTTGGCGTGGTTGGTCTTGGACTTGGTCTTGGCGTGGTTGGTCTTGGACTTGGTCTTGGCGTGGTTGGTCTTGGACTTGGTCTTGGTGTGGCGGTGCTTGGACTTGGTCTTGGTGTGGCGGTGCTTGGACTTGGTCTTGGTTTGGGGGTGCTTGGTTTTGGCGTGGAGCTGCGACTGGCGGCACTGGGAGTCGTGGAGCTGCGACTGGCGGCACTGGGCGTCGTGGAGCTGCGACTGGCGGCACTGGGCGTCGTGGAGCTGCGACTGGCGGCACTGGGCGTCGTGAAGCTGCGACTGGCGGCACTGGGCGTCGTGAAGCTGCGACTGGCGGCACTAGGTGTCGTGAAGCTGCGACTGGCGGCACTAGGCGTCGTGAAGCTGCGACTGGCGGCACTTGGCGTCGAGCTGCAACTGGCGGCACTTGGCGTGGAGCAGGTACTGGTGGCGCTTGGCGTGGAGCAGGTACTGGTGGCGCTTGGCGTGGAGCAGGTACTGGTGGCGCTTGGCGTGGTGGGGCTTGGCGTGGAGCTGGGCGTGGAGCAGGTGGAGGTGGCCTAGCTGGAGGCTGTGGCGTCGTGAAGCTGCGACTGGCGGCACTTGGCGTCGTGAAGCTGCGACTGGCGGCACTTGGCGTCGTGGAGCTGCGACTGGCGGCACTTGGCGTGGAGCTGCGACTGGCGGCACTTGGCGTGGAGCTGCGACTGGCGGCACTTGGCGTGGAGCAGGTACTGGTGGCGCTTGGCGTGGAGCAGGTACTGGCGGCGCTTGGCGTGGAGCAGGTACTGGTGGCGCTTGGCGTGGTGGGGCTTGGCGTGGAGCTGGGCGTGGAGCAGGTGGAGGTGGCCTAGCTGGAGGCTGTGGCTTGGCATGGCGAAAGACTGGTGGTGGTGGCCGAGCTGGAGGCTGTGGCTTGGCATGGCGATGCTGAACCACCCCACCTGAACATTTCCCAGCCCTAGCCCCCCCCTCAGCGCTCCCCGCTGTCTGGAACCGTTTTTTGGGGTGGGTGGAGGGAGGTCAGGAGGGGGGTAAAATCCTCCCCTATCAATTGTCTAAAATGTCTCTCTTTTTGTACCTGGGATTGAGGGGGTGAAAAAAAATAATTTTGTGACTTGGGCATGGCTTGAGTCCTGGGGGGCGCGGCATGAAATTCAGATGGCTGTGACTGATATGCTCTAATGTCCAAAATCATGTTCTGATAATATTTGATTATAGAAACAGAGTCCTTTGTTGAGGGCGGCTGATCAAAAGTAAAAGAGTTCAGAGAAAAAAAATCTTGAGCTGTGATGTCATCAGGGTGAAGCCGGGCTGCCTGTGGCTTGCTTCCGCCCGGAGGGGGAGGAGCTTGCGGGAGTGAGGCGTCCTCTTTGTTTGCGGAAGCCCTCCCTGACGTCCTTCGTCGGGAGCGGCGCTTCCGGGATTGCGGTGACGCAGCGCAGTCCTCGGACCAAATGGAGTCTCTGTACTCCATGGAGGAGTAGCGCAGCGATTCCTCCTCCATGGCGCGGAGGACCTCCCTCGCTGCCTCGTCAAAACCGTCCAATTTTTTTGCGGAGAAACTCTTCTGCTGGCGTCCTACTGTCGTGACTGGGTTCTCGGGTTTCGCTTCTCCGGAAGGCAAAGGAAAATTGGCGCGGGCAAGGTATGAATTTAAATACATGATTTTTTTTTTTTTAACACTAATAAACTACAAAACAAGGAAGCAAACAAAAGGCGCGCACAAAGGCGGAAATACAAACTTGACTATGAAACAAAAGACATGCACGTGGGCACAAAAACTATGAACAATAAAACAAAAACACTAACTGTGGCTTAAATGAACAAAACTTACTTGGTAAAGAACTGTGACAAGACATGGAGCAGAGTGATGAAATAGTGTGAGGACGCCAGGACGAACAACAGAAACAGACAGATTTAAATAGTGACGTGATCAGTGAAAACAGGTGCGTGACAAGACAGGTGAACAGGTGCGTGCATGACAGGTGAAAACTAATGGGTGACCATGGAAACCAAACCAAACAAGGAAGTGCAACCAGGAACTAAAAAGAGTCCAAAAAACAAACACATGGCCAAAACAAAAACATGAACAGACATGACACTGTGATGCAATCGAGTTTATTCTCTATTATTGTTTGAGAGCAAAAATAAACATAAGTAAACGACAAGAGATTGCATTAGTTTGTGTTCTTTTGTGGTTACAATGCCTACATATAACTAGGAAGACCTGGTTGTGCAAATAAACTAAAGTAATTTTAAGTTGTAGTAATAAATATTGTGATTTTTGGTCTAATCCACCATATTTTATTGTCTAATTTCAGAACAGAAACTAAAAGCATAGTTGTTGTGCAGGAAAGCCAAGTGCTTTATTCAACACGGATGACCGCAGTCTTTCGTGATATTTCTTAGCATCAAGAAAATATCCTCAATAGAATTAATAAACTAGATGAACAACTCTCTTGTGGGCTCAACAGCATATAGTGAAGCTTGATATCGCTAGCAAACATTGCTGAACAACAGCAACATTTATAGCAAAATAATGAGACAAAATATGAACTTCACACCTTAAAAACAACTGCAGACATGAATTGTAGATTAAAATAATATTTGTAGCAGGAAATCAACTGAAACCTAACGAATCCTTTCTCTCATTAGCCTCACGATCACAGCAGCACGGCACTCGTTATGTCAATCAAGTACGGTACTGAATAATGCTTAATTTGTGGACCCCTCAGAAGTAAAGACATGATATTTTCTTCTCTAAATACCGTGAGTGTCAAATGAAGTGAGGAGGTAGCGAGTAGTAACATCTTGGTGATGATAAATGGTTTAAATCATTAAAAAATTATTTTTCTTAAGCTTGTATAAACCACTCCATCCAATTTAAAAAAAAAAAAAAAAAATACAAATCATGATTTACCTCTCAACCTTTCAAAATATGCCCAAATCTGCACTGATTCAGGTACATAAACAGTGGGACTCCAGACCATCGCCTGAAGCCCGGATGTGCCTCGAGGTCACGTGATTGCAACCCAGCTATAAACCAAGCAAAAGTCTAAACAATTGTGTTAAAAGTGACAGTACTGCGTTTAGAAATTAAAATATTGTTCAAAATACCTGTAACTCAAGCCTATAGCCTATTTTACAGAGCTTGTAGAGGGACATGTTAGATACAAAGTAAAGAGGTATGTCATATGTTTTAGCTTGATTTAAATTTGTATTTCATTTGGAAATGTTAATAAACATTAAATATATAGAATTGTTTCCTGTAATTTATCTTTCGGTTAATACAATACAGGTAAAATGGGAATTTGTCAGACATAGTTTCAAATGGTGATTAAGAGTTTGCTTGCAATTTTGTTGTACAATGACAATAAAGATCTATTCTATTCTATTCTAAATACAGTATAACAAGTGGTGTATACTGTATTTAGAATAGAATATATTATATCATCTACATACATTGTCTTTATAAAGTAACATCAGAAACAATACCTCTACAGGTCTGTGTACTCTGATGAGTGCCTTGGTCCTGGTAACCTCAAGATGGTTGAGCTGGCAAAGCAAGTAGGTGCTCATAATTTTCGCTGTCCTACAGTGCATCTGGAAAGTATTCACAGCAGTTCACTTTTTCCCTATTTTGTTATGTTACAGCCTTATTCCAAGATGGAATAACTTACTTTTTTGTTTTCAAATTTCTACATACAATACCCCATTATGACAGTGTGAAAGGTTTATTTTTTATTTTTGAAAGTATATAAAAAAGTTAATGGTAAATGGGTTATACTTGTATAGCACTTTTCTACCGCCAAGGTACTCAAAGCGCTTTCACACTATTTCCACATTCACCCATTCACACACTCATGGCGGGAGCTGCCATGCAAGGCCATAACCACGATCCATCAGGAGCAAGGGTGAAGTGTCTTGCTTAAGGACACAATGGATGTGACTAGGATGGCGGAAACCGAGGATCGAACTACGAACCCTCAGGTTGCTGGCACGGCTGCTCTATCAACAGAGCCATGCCATCCCCAAATAAAAAGCTAAAAAAAAGGACATGACCATAAGTATTCACAGCCTTTGCTCAATGCTTTGTATTAACACTTTTGGCAGCAATTACAGCCTCACGTCTTTCTGAATACAATGTCACAAGCTTGGCACACCTATTACGGGCAGTTTCGCCCATTCCCCTTTGCAGTTTATCTCAAGCTCCCATCAGGTTGGATGAGAAGCGTTGGTTTTCTTCCAGGATGTCTCTGTACATTGCTACCTTCATCTTTCCCGCCACGTTGACGAGCCTGCAGCTGAAAAACATCCCCACTGCATGATGCTGCCACCACCATGCTTCAATGTAGGAATGGTATTGGCTTGGTGATGAGCAGTGCCTGGTTTCCTCCAAACATGACGCCTGGCATTCACACCAAAGAGTTCAATATTTGTCTCATCAGAACAGAAAATGTTGTTTCTCATGGTCTGAGAGTCTTGGTAAACTTTTTACTAAGAAATGGCTTCTGTCGCACACGCATGGTTGGTGGTTTACTGCAGATATGGTTGTCCCTGTGCAAGGTTCTCTCTCCATAGAGGAATGCTGTAGTCTGGCAGAGTGACCATCGAGTTATTTGTCACCTTTTTGACTAGCCAAAGATGAATGCAGCAATGTACAGAGACATCCTGGATGAATACCAATGCTTCTCATCCAACCTGATTGTGCTGCAAAGGGGAATGGGCAAAGAAGAATAGGCGAAACTGCCCAAAGATAGGTGTGCCAAGCTTGTGGCTTTGTATTTAAAAAGACTTCAGGCTGTAATTTTTGCCAACGGTGCATCAACAAAGTATTGAGCAAAGACTTTGAATACTTATGTACATGTGATTTTTTTAGTTTTAATAAATTAGCAAAATAAACTTGTCACATTGTCATTATGGGGTAATTTTGCAAATTGATTTATTCTAATTTGGAATAAGGCTGTTACATAACAAAATGTGAAAATAGTTAAGCGCTGTGAATACTTTCCAGATGCACTGTAGATACAAAGTATAAATTATGCTCAACAACATTCACTTTTTCATTTCAGCATCTTGCTCTTATGAGTGTTTTGCGTTTTGTCTAATGATCTGTGTTTACTCCACAGTTTGGCTCAGCAGTGAAGTTGCCAGGCAGCGGCGGAGCAGTGTTAGGACTGTGTCTGGACCCGACTAAACTAGTAAGATTAGCCTGCCATTGCCAAATGCTGCTGATACTTCTGAGTGGTTTGAGAGAAAATCCAAAAATGGCATTGTAAACTGCATAAGTCATGGTCTCGTCATTAAAATCTCTTGATTATGTCCAATCTTAAATAAGCCATTGATATGTTCTGCATTTGGAATTTGTGAATACCATATAGGCAAGGTGGTGCCTCAAATCGTCAAAATTAAAAAGACCTTTCACAACACCTCGGTATCACCTTATAAGGGCCGATTTTTTGATGCAGCTTTTGTGTTGCATTTCAAAAGTCATTAAAGTTTAGGTGATGAACGCTTTTTTTGTGTCACCCTGTATTTCGTTTGTGCAGCAAAAAATGTTGATTGGGGTGCTTTCGTTTTAGAGATATTAACGTTTCAAATTTACGGAAGTGACGCCATCGTGAACCTGATCCCCATGGGTTACTGAAACTTGGTCAAAATAATCTCAAATTAGGACAAAATAGTCTCAATAGTTTGTGCTAGTGTGTGCAGTTGAAATGATCGCTTGTGCTGCTATAGTTTATGGATTATTAACGATTAACTATTTAGGATGTGATGTCATCGACGAACCGGAATTCTCCATTATCAGACAGAACAGTCTAAATTGTGGTCTAAATAACACAATGGTCTCAATTGTTGGTGCTATGTTTGTGCAGTCAAAATCATCGATTGTGGTACTATACTTTATAAATGGTTAACATTGACATGGATGTGAACTATTTAGGATGTGATGTCACGAGCGTACTGGAATTGTATGTTTTCGACCAAAACAGTCTAATTTGTAGTCCAAACAATAACAAAACAATCCCATCTGTTTGTGCTGTGTTTTTGTTGGTTTGTGCCATTGAAACAATCGATTGTGTTGCTATAATTTATGAGTTAGTAAGTTTCAAATAAGAATCATGAACTACGCCTCCGGGGGGCAGGAGACAGACTGGTACACCTGTGGAATTGAAAGTTGTAACACAGCTTTTGCAAGTTTTACTTTTCCAGCTCTGTAAATACGACCCAAAAAAGTACAAATTTGCCAATGTAAACATTTTTAAACACTAAAGTTGTATACAAAGCTGAATGCAAACTTCTAATGCAGAAATGCCAGGTTAGTCTTAACTTAACTTAACTTAACTTAACTTAACTCAACAGACCTACATACAAGTTTATTTGCAAAGGAATGAACATGGCTTTACCTATGCATGTAAAATAGTATGTACGTGTTTTCAAACGTGCATTGCATTTACTGTAAGGTTTGCAGATACCTATATCAATGTTCTAATGATTTGATCAAGGTACCATGTTGAGTCTAGCACTTTTAATTGGTAGTAAAATACATTGCAGAAATAAAGTAATTGATGCTAATTGTATGTATTTCTTCTTAAAACAAGATGCCCCAAAAATCAGCAGTAGACAGGGATTTCATCTTTTCAGTTCTGTGCACATCAAAAGAGGCCATAATCCAAAATGGCAAATAAGCGCTCCTAATTCCAATATATGGACAGTGCTTAGTGAGCAGTTGGAATACTGCATCACGGCAAAGCCCTGTATACTTTTCTCAAATTAAACAGACACAACATTTGGTCAGCGACTACTGATGACACAGATTATTCAGTTTCTCCTTCTGATGAACCAAATCATCAATCTTTTCATATTGATGGGGCGGTTGGTAAAGCGGCCGTGCCAGCAATTTCCGGTTTCCAGGTTCGATCCCCGCTTCTGCCATCCTAGTCACTGCCGTTGTGCCCTTGGGCAAGATACTTTACCCACCTGCTCCCAGTGCCACCGACACTGATTTAAATGTAACTTAGATATTGGGTTTCACTATGTAAAGCACTTTGAGTCATTAGAGAAAAGCGCTAATAATTCACTTCACTTCACTTGAAAATGGATCGAATTCATTTCAGAAAAGTTTGAATACAAAGATAAACAGTATTAAGCAAAAAAGGGAATATACAATTTTGATGCCTGGCCCCTGGACTCTTGTTATCAATGAGCACATTTGGAAGGCAGTGAAGAGTTTCTTTATATTTGTTTTTAAAAGAGCCAAGGTCTATCCATCAATCACTAGAAATTACATTGACATGAAAGGCAACTGTAATGAGTGTCACGGTCATGTCCATTTAACATGTGACAGAGAGCCTGCAATTAACAGCCCAATGGCGGTCAAATGCTGCATCAAAAACACAGATGACTCCTGCACACTGGCTGTTTAAAGCGTTTTTGTCTGGAGACTTGCATGTGCAGGTAGCCACAGAACTGGTGAGGGCATGATGCAGCCCAATGTCTGGGGGGCCTCACAGGCACACAAGCTTATGGACTTTGGAGATCGAGAGCCAACTCATCTGCGCAATTTGGCCAATCTGCGCAAAGCAAAACAAAGGAATTATTTGGAATTAGGTTACAAAAATCCTATTTATTCCTTGCAGCTATTAAAATACAGTTCACCTCACAGAGACATTGGACTGGACAAGTTTTTCTGTCACTACTGGAGTCAAACAAAAATGCATGTGTACAAGACCTTCATAAAGAAAACTCACCAGAGAGTATGTTTTGATGCAAGTGGATCAGTTGTAGGAAAACTGACAAGGCCAAAGGGCTCATCCGGCCATATCTTCCTGTATCAGGGTGTTCTAACAGCACATCAGTCTCCCAGTGGTGCAAATGCTGTCGGGGGAACATGATGTTAATGCCAATGCACGTTGGCTGACTGAATGGATCCGTGCAGGGGCACCTGTCCCAAAATAAGTTGTGAGTGATTTTTCTCTGGAATGTGTCGCCATTCCAGATGACAAAGGTACAGAACAGGTACAAGTGGATGCATGTGCTCAGATCCAGACTTGATGTCCGACAGTGGGTAACTGAAATATGTGAGGAGAGTAGGTAACTTGCCATGACTGTGGGGATCGCGATAACATCCACTCTGGACAGGAATAATGGGCGCCACTATTCCACAGCACCAGCATCACTGCAAGTTCAGCCCCAGTGGAAGTTCAAAAATATAAAACAAGGTATTTTCAAACATGAAAACTTACCTATAGGGGGGGTCGTTTTATTGCTCGCCATCTTTCCTTCATCAAAAGCCACATGCAGATTGACCCCGCATCCACTGTAAAAGAGAAGAGACGCTAGAATACGTACCCCTGTGAGGAGGCTGATGCTTCCACAAACACACACCCAACAGATGAAGATGCTGTGGAAAACTGGAGAGGCCAAGTGGTGGTTCCATGCAAAAAAAGGAAGATGAGTTCTCTCCTTGTCCCAGAATGGCTGCATGCAGTTCCACCTGCAAGCCAGAAAAAGGTAAAACTGCACTTGATAAAAAAAAAAATGGAAAGAATCAGGACCCTCTTAAAGCTGATAAATCAAAAGTCTCTGCTTTTGTGCATTTGATATATGTTGTCATAGCTTATGTAGTTCTTTCTGTGACAGTATTTCCTTTTGAAAAGGTTGTAAGTTGCAACAAACACAGCAACCAGTTCCTTAGACTGGTAAAAGCCATCGCCACACAGGGTGTGACCCAACAGGTCTACATAGAGAGGGCAAGACTCCTGAAGAAAATATTTGAAGCTGTCCAACTAAAATCTAGTATGCTACAAACAAATGCACATTGCAACATCTCTACTATGATATAGAGAACATTGCAAGTGTTTATTTGTTAAAACAATGTTCTTCACTGTATTGCAATCTAATCAAACAAAGCACAAGGACGGTTGCATTAATCTCTACCTTCATTGGTGTCCTCCAGACTTCTAATATCTCTCATTTTGCGACTGCTGTGGAAGAAGGACTCAGCCTTCCTGACTCGGACTTCCTACGGCCAATCAGAGAAGACACCAAACAGGAAATAAAATATGTGCAGGGAGGGTTACCCACAGTTAGAGGCTGGGAGAACTTATTTGTATTGACACTGACCTTGGCAGCCATTGCTCAGCAACTCCAGTACACAGGGGTGTCCACCAGAGAGGATTCCCTTGTGTGAATTTCCCTCCAACATAATGCTCCAAGGACAGACCTTCACATTGAGGGCAGTCATTGCTTTTCGGGCAGGCTTGACCCAGAGTGATATTGGACATTATGTATCCTACTGTAAAAAGGCAGCATGTGTCTGGGAACTGTATGACCTGAGAAGAGGTGTACAAGCAGCACATGGCAGACTAGCATGGCAGGAACAACAGAAAACAACTTCCTGATCTACCGTATTTTCCGCACTATAAGGCGCACCTAAAAACCAAAAATGTTCTCAAAAGCTGACAATGTCCCTTATAATCCGGTGCGCCTTATATATGGACCAATTTTGAGCCACAACAAACCTAAAATTTATTTTCATAAAGTTTAGGTCTCGCAACTACGGTAAACAGCCGCCAACTTCTTTTTCCCCGCAGAAGAAGAAGCGCTTCTTCTTCTACGGTAAGCAGCCGCCCCCGTAGAAGAAGAAGCGCGCGGTGCATGCTGGGATATGACGTTTCATTTCCATTTGTGTGTTTCTGTAAAGACCCCAAAATGGCTCCTACTAAGAGACATGCTTACGATGCAGAGTTCAAACTCAAGGCAATCAGTCACGCAGTAGAACACGGGAATAGAGCAGCCGGGTGGACTGACAAAAGAACTCCAGCCGCTGGATATTGGTGTCAACAGGGCATTAAAAGCTAGACTGCGAACTGCGTGGGAACAGTGGATGACAGAAGGCGAACACACGTTCACCAAGACAGGGAGACAGCGCCGGACGACATACGCCACTATCTGCCAGTGGATTGTAAATGCCTGGGCTGATATATCAGTCTCAACTGTGGTCCGAGCTTTCAGGAAGGCAGGAATTGTCACTGAACTGCTGGACAACAGCAGCGACACTGACTCCATTAATGACTTCGACGAGACGGAGTCGGGCATTTTGGATGCCGTATTCGCCCAACTGTTTAATTCGGACACTGAAGAAGAAGAATTTGAGGGATTTGTGGATAAGGAATAACTTCAGAAAGTGAGCTTTAAATGTTTATTTTGTGTGACATTAACGTTTGAGCAACGTTGAGTCATTGATATTGTTATTGCTCTGCACTATTTTGAGTGTTACTATTTTGTGATTGCACGTTTGATTTACCGTAACACGAGTAAATCAGCTGTTTATTCATTTTGGGAGTGAACAGAGTTGTTAGAACGCTGGTTTGTAATATATTAATAAAGTTTGACTGACCTATCTGACTGTTTTGTTGACATACCCTTTAGCGCAGCTCCATCTAATGGATGCATAGGTGCGCCTTATATGTGAACAAAGTTTTGAAATATGCCATTCATTGAAGGTGCGCTTTATAATCCGGTGCGCCTTATAGTGCGGAAAATACGGTACTTTTAGCGGTGACATCACTTTCGTTATCGTAATATTTAATTAATAAATTATAGCAACACAATCGATAGTTTCTATGTCAGAAACCAGCAAAATAAAATTGCACAAATAAATGTGACTATTTTGGTATTGTTTGGACCACAAACTAGACTGTTTTGTTAGGAAATTGAGAATTCCAGTTCGTTCGTGACTGTAGATTCCTAATGAAGCCTTTAACTTGACGCTCCTCCAACTTTCTCCTGCTCCGCTTGCTGCGGCAACAACAAACAAAACTCCAGACGCTCCTCTTCGTTTTGTATAGTTTACTTGTGAACTTAATCATTCAAAAACATAAAACAATAACAATGTGGGAACAAATGAATGGCCAAATAAAGAGAGTTTGTTACAGCAAGAACTAGTTAGAAAAAGTAAGAGTGAGGTCAAAAAACTGTGTGGCTCAATTCCCCCGCACCTGACTGCCATTACCCATAATACCTTGTATCCAAAAAACCAACCTACCACACAGATCCTTCCGCCATATATGCAATCAAACAGTTACGTCATCAAATTATTTAGACAAATGTAATAATTACAAATAATGTGTACCTTATGATTATTCTAAGCATGCAAATAAAGTAAATAGTCCCATTTTGGCTGAATAAACAAAGCACATTCCATAAAAAATGTAAATGAACTCAAACAGCATTTAGGCTCCTACATTACCGGCCCCTAATTGTTATCAATGTCCTTGAAACATTACTTAAACATGTTAACTCAAATTCAAGGTGCCTAAATAGCCTTAATACTTCTCAAAGAAGCTTGTAGTCCTTTGCCCCATTCAACTCGAGGTCTTTGCTTCATCGCCATACTTTAATGATCTTCTGCTTCTTGAAGAATACATAGCTTTGTAATAGGGCGACGAAGCTTGTTAGTCTTAGTTTTCACTTTAACTTGACGAACGAGCCCGTCTCCACCAGGAAAAGTCTCTAGAATTCTTCCAAGTGGCCAGGAATTTCTGGGTGAAGTGTCAGCCACGATCAGCACCACGTCTCCAACACGAAAGTTTCTTCTAGGTGAAGACCATCGTTGACGTTCTTGAAGCTGCGCTAGGTATTCCTTACACCAGCGTTTCCAGAAGATATATCCGCAAGGTATTGTAGTTGCCTCCATCTGAGACTGGCATATTGGTCGCACGGATGAAACACTCCTGGAGGTAGCTCAGGTTTGACCTTCAGCAATAACAGATGGTTGGGTGTGAGAGCCTCCAAGTCGTTGAGGTCTGAAGATGTCTTTCTAATGGGTCTGCCGTTTATGCCTGCTTCGGCTTCACAAAACAAGGTATAAAGACCCTCTTCATCCAAAACTTGTTCCTTTACGGTAACACTCAGTATTTTTCTCACTGAACGGATTAGCCGCTCCCAGCTTCCTCTATGGTGAGATCCTGCTGGTGGATTGAAATGCCACTGGACACCTCTTTGTAGCAAGTGTTCGTAAATCTTCTTGGTGTTCCATTCTTTGATTGATTTCCTCATTTCGCTGTCAGCTGACCGAAAGTTGGTTCCGTTATCGGAATACATCTCTTTGACTTGTCCTCTTCTGGCGAGAAATCTTCTGATTGCGTTAAGACATGCATCGGTGTCGAGTGAGGATGCAACATCCAGATGTACGGCTCTTAAAGCAAGACACGTGAAGATGACGCCATACCTCTTTTTACATGTCCTCTTCCCCTCTTCACTTGGAACGGACCAAAGTAGTCCACACCGACTCTCGTGAAAGGTGGATCGTCAGGTAGGACCCTGCATGTTGGTAGATCTGCCATGAGTTGCTTTCCAGCGGCTCCGTGGAGTCTTTTACAGATGACACACCTGGACAGAAACCTTCTGATGGCTCCAATGGCTCCAGGTATCCAAAATTTCTGACGTTGATTGGCCATCATGTGATTCCTTCCGGCGTGAGCTGTTAGGTCAGGAATATGTCTCAACACATGTGTGAATCCTTAGGCAATATGGCTTGCTGCTTGGAGTAGTTAGGCATTGCTACACGGCTCAACCTTCCGCCAACTTTCATAACTCCATCTTGAAGAATTGGATTTAACTTGAAAAGTGAACTAATTTTCTTTACTCTTTGATTTTTCTCCAGCATCGCCCAATCTTCTTTGAAACTTTGTCTTTGACAGAACTTCACAATTTCTGTTTCTGCCATCACAACAGCATTTAGGCTTCTATCAGTGACGTCACTTCCCAAATACTTAATCGTTACAAATTCATAAACTATAGCAGCACAATCGATTGGAGAACAGGGGGGGGTGTAATCTTTAATAACTCAGAAACGAAAGCAGCACAAACAACCAATTCAACTGCACAAACCAGCACAAACAATGGGACTAGTCTGGGGAAGTTTTTACATAGTTCATGACTGTTTACATGTAATAACTTAATTACATGTTAATAGCATAAAAAACTAAATGTTAATAACTTAAAAACTATAATGGCAAGACCAAAAATATTTGCAGCACAAACCAGCAAAAACGCAACTTTTTGGACTTAATTAGGAGAAGGTGTGGGGGGCTCAGTGACCTTTGATTGACCTATAAAATAATATTTTTATAATAACTCGGAAACGAAAGCAGCACAAATGAGTGAGACTATTTCGATAGGGGTTTGCGAGGGGCAGGGGCCAACTTCACACAGGTGAGAAACCTGTGTAAAATTAGCTGAAAAAGTTATCATGCTAACAGTTAACAAGTGTCACATACCAAGTTATATGACTGGGGTAAACAGTTGCAAAACTAGCTTAAAAAGTTATCATGTATCACACACCATGTTATATGACTCTAAGATGTACGGCTGCGGAATTAGAGGGAAAAAAATTAAATTAGCTGAAAAAGTTCAAATCCTAACTGTTAACAAGTGGCACATACCAAGTTATATGACTCTAAGGCAGTGGTACTTAACCTTGTTGGAGGTACCGAACCCCACTAGTTTCATATGCGCATACACCGAACCCTTCTTTCGTGAAACATTTTTTTTTTTTAATTCTCAAATTCAAGACAAAAGTTATGTTTTTTTTACTGGTGCACAAAATGAACCGTGCATGAACATCACCTTGTTCAAAGAAAAAAAAAAACAGTGCATGACTGAAATGAAAATACACACCTGCAAATCAGTGTGACTTCTGCTGTTGCCTTTGAGAGACCAGTTCAGATATGCATGGCTTCACCTTGGCAAGTGCCACTATCCTTTTTTTCCTTAGCAAAGTCTGTTCCTTTTCTTCGTTTTCCACCCAGACATACAATACTAGTACACAGCTCATGAAAAACAATATTTTTTGTTATTGTCATTGTAAGTGGGCCAAAACACTTATATTAGAAAATTATCTCATGGAAATGACTGCTGTCATTTGAATATAAAAATAAATCATTTAACTTATTTAGTCAGGTTTGGGACAGGTGTGCTGCTGGTGTGGCACAGTGCATGTGCACGTCTGACGTCGCTCACATGTGCTCCACTGAATGCTCAAAGAGTTTTTGCGTTTGCTCGGGCATATGGAAAATTAGAGGGAACATTGTTTGGGGGTATCCATAATACGGAGAAGATTTTGTGTCTTGATCTCCGCGGCGGAGGCTCCGCCGAACCCCTGAGGCCGACTCACCGAACCCCTAGGGTTCGATCGAACCCAGGTTAAGAACCACTGTCTAAGGTGTATGGCTGTGGAATTACAGAAAAAAAGTGTCAAAACTGGGTAAGAAGAAATACCAAAATGCAGTATTTGTAGGCGTAAACATAGAAAGTAGCAAAAAAGCTGGCATAAAAACTTAGCATGCAAAAAACGTTAACAGTTAACGTGCGTTACTATCAAACTGGCACGACACCAACGCATACTGAAAAAAAACATGATTTTTGTACTGAGGGTGGCCCTGTTGTCTGTCTATGTTGTGTGCCCGTTGAACTTTTAGTTACGGCCCTGTACAAACACCAGACTCAGACACCTAGAGGGGAGGGGCTGTCAGATTTCCAATAATTGGAAAAATTAATTAAAGTTTTTTTTCTTTTAATTTGATTTGTAAAGCTTCAAGTGGGTTTTCTTTATGATAAAGGGAAAAAAGGCTTCACATGCGGTTTACGTCACTTCCTGTTGCAGACACTGCGTCATTACTTTGAGTATAGATCGATCCCTCTGTGCTAAGAAAGCACAGCCTGTAAGTTGCGCAACTGAATATCTTAGTTGTTCATGTTAGCATTTAAGCTAGCTACGAGCTAGCGCTAGCTTGCTTCTGCGGTCAAAAAGCAGTGTCATCTGTCCATTAGTTTGTCAAAGTGTGTTTATCAATCACCTTTTAACGTAAAATTTTATTTAAAACGGTAATACTAACCGTCGGGAGTTAAGTCCCTATTTAATGTTCTTCTTTGCATGTGCGCATGTTGTTGTATTTGTCACACAAAATGTTTTTGCCGTACAATAACCGAGACTGTGACAAACTTTTGGCAAAAATGTTCATCAAAAACAGAATTATACAAAAAGTAGGGCAGACCAAAACTGTTTAATTTTGATACAAAAAATGCCTCAAGACTGGGCTTAATAAAAGTCATTAAAGAATTGAAAACCTCCAATTACGGAAGTAGTTTCTAACAGCGGAGTGATATTCTGTTGTCTGATGCAGCCTGTGCTTGGGTTACCAGGTGGAGATGAGGCAAGCATTTCAGGAGGCCGGCTGTGTCTTCTGTGTCATCAGTCCGTACAACCCAACAACCAGCACGGCCAGCAATCAGCTGTCAACTCATTCCGCTCCAAAGACTCAAGTACTAGTAATGTAAAGGAGTTCACTACATCAAAACTATTGTTTGTTTAATCATGAACTGGTTAAGATTTGAATACTGTTTTTAATCAAGTCATAAGAAAGTGTTACTCTTTCTGAGGAGTATTTTATTAGCTAGTGGAAAAATGACTATGTTGATGAACAAATGTGTCTTAATCAGACAAGAATGTAAACGTCAGTTATTGCATACATGAATTGTACAGCAGAATTGACATGATTTGTACTGTAATCCATATTGTTTTATATATACAAACTGTTTTGTACACAAATTAAAAACCATGGTATTAACTTTTTGTCATGCATAAAATATATTTGTAATTAGCATCCCAAATAATTTTTGCGTTAGCAAAAGTTTGTACTAGCCATAAGTATGTGTGCATTCATATTGGTGGCTAATAGTTTGTGAATTGAGTTATTCTGTTACCTAATTTACAAAAGGTATCCTTATCCAGACTCCATCTCACTTGAGAAAAAAAACAGATTGTTTTTGATAACATGCTAGTTTTGGGCATATGTATTTGTTGAGCCTTTTGGGGAAAAAAGCGTATAGACACTCTAAGCTCAGTGGCCACATAGCTCCAAGAACATTCTGTTCGAAACCTTGTAATGCTGAGGTACTGTTACTATAAGTACTATTAATTGTAAGTGTTGTCTTAGTCTCATGTTCACAGCATGACGACAAGAATTGTTTGAATGTCATTTCTAATTGAACCAGGACGTGTATTGGTCGATTCATGACCTAATTTATGTTTCCTTTGGTTCTCTGCCAAAGCCAACCCGGCGGGCCAATCAGAGGACCTCCAACCTCTACAGTCATTGTCTAAGTTTTTTTTTAGAGATTTGACTATTAAAAAAAATCATTAGTCGATTACGGCTCTACAAATCTTACTTCAGTGGTTCTTTTTGTGACTTTTATATGTATGATGCTTGAAATGTCAATACTGGGGGACGCTAACAGTTGCACTGACAAATAAGGATGGTTACAAAAACTTGATTCCATAATGGCACCAAAAAGGAGTTTATGGTGCCTCATTTCGCAGCTAAATGAAGGCAGACTCAGATACCTGCAACAAGTGCTTGATGGTGATATTGAATAAGTAATGCAGGGTCCCGCTACAAGTAGACAATGGTGGTGAATAATAGGTTCTCAGTTCTCACTGTACTGGCAGCTGCAAATGATGACAGTTTGTTTTGACTTTTTTATTAAATAGAATGATGATCAATCACCATGCTCCGACCTGTTTCTAGATCAGGGCTTTTGGAGAAAGACTTTGCATTCGATGCTCATTGATCTGAAGTCTCAAATGACACCAAAGATGCCCTATTAGGTCATCTGCACAGCGTATTTGTCATGATGATTGATCAAAAGATACAAAAATTAGATAGGGCACAATTTTTATTTGCATTTTGTTCCTTTAACAGCAATGCTCACACATACACTCAATATTTTCTCAATAGCTCACCTTTGTATCAATAGTTACACTGTACAAAGTTAAGCAAACACAATACGATAAAGAAAAGGAAAATAAAACTAAATGTATGACGCTATGATCCAAGTGAAGTAGGACACAGCCACTGAAAAAAGTGATACATGTAAGGCAAATACTTGTTTTTTCATGAAGCAGTTATAAAATCAAAAAATATATAGAAAATAATTCATGTAAATTCAGACATTACAACAATCTCTGATATCAGTAAGTTGCAAAATGACTCATTTATTTCACATTCTGTTTCTTGATAACTTAATTTTTCTTTAAAAAAGCAAAGCTAAAAGGTTGAATATTTGTAGGTGAGTTTACAGCAGCAGCCATTATTACTAAATGTGGTCATTACAGACCGAGCTTGTATTTTTTGCTTGCAATTCTTAAAAGTATGTGGAAAACTGTGGTCCGTCATCAAAAGTTCATCTTCAATGAAGAGGAACCGCAGTTTCTCTTCAAAAGACAAACGTTGCAGAGACTTAAAATCTCGATTGTACGGTTGGTTTCCCAGTGAAAAAATGGTTTGTTTCACAAGCTTTTTGGCGCAACAGCCCAGATTACTGCAAAAGACTAAAATAGGCTTCAAGAGGATACCATCTCAAGGACCAGAAATATTGCTCACTGCCTTTTTTGCGTGAGCGCCATCAAGCCCTGACCAACAATTATCTGGCATCATTTTGCTGTCTGGCCGCTGTCAGGATCTCCTTTGCTCCTTTGCTTAGCAGCAATTTGGCCAAATCAATACCCAGCCGCTCAGCCTTGTCCTGAGATTCCCCGCCGACCTTGACGGTTGTGACGCCCACTCGCTGGCATCGCTCGTCCACCTCCTCTTGGCACTGGCACACAAGTTCAACAATGTCAACATGTGTTCAATCAAACCCCAGGTCACATCAGTCTAAAGACGAACATGCACAGTATTTGTAGGTATAGACCAGGAGAATCTCTGCCCATTTTGAGTCTGTGCACAAGAAAAAAAACCAAAATGTTTAGTTTGACTCTACTCCTTCTTAGTTTCAACACTGAGAACCACATTTTTTTCCTTTTTTACAACGAGGCGATGTTATTGAATATATTCAATGAGACTTGATAATGTACTCATCCTTCTACTATTAAGGTAAAAGGCATTATTAATTCTCTAGAATAAATTTACACAATCTCCGAGGTGAGGAAGCAGCTTACCATATAATATATAGCTGCATTAACTAGTTAGTCTTTGTGATCGCAGCGACGCAAAAAATAGTTTGTCTGCATTTGCGCTTATAACAACAATATCACTAAAACTAGGTAATATTCTGATCACGAGATGTAAATGGAGTATTATCGGCAGTTTTTAGATGGTTATTTAGAGGGCTTTATGGGCGGAAAAGAGGGCCTCACATTGACTCCATTGCAAGCAGACTTTTATTTCCGAGTTAGAATGCATTAAAAATAGAAAAGCATATGTCTTCTTGTCTTTTATATAAGGATAGGCAAAATTCCCCAAACAAAGTGCAGTTCCTCTTTAAATTAAAGTTAAAACGCTTACACTTAAATGGCATGCGCATGGATTGATTGATTGATTATCCATTTTGGCGGTGCCTACTGTAAAAGCAAAATAATTAAAAACTGTCACTGTCCAAATAGGGCAGCACGGTGGCACAAGGGTTAGTGCATGTGCCTCACAATACGAAGGTCCTGAGTAGTCCTGAGTTCAATCCCGGGCTCGGGATCTTTCTGTGTGGAGTTTGCATGTCCTCCCCGTGACTGTGTGGGTTCCCTCCAGGTACTTCGGCTTCCTCCCACCTCCAAAGACATGCACCTGGAAATAGGTTGATTGGCAACACTAAAATTGGCCCTAGTGTGTGAATGTGAGTGTGAATGTTGTCTGTCTATCTGTGTTGGCCCTGCGATGAGGTGGCGACTTGTCCAGGGTGTACCCCACCTTCCGCCCGAATGCAGCTGAGATAGGCTCCAGCACCCCCGTGACCCCGAACGGGACAAGCGGTAGAAAATGGATGGATGGACTGTCCAAATATTTATGGACTGGGTTTGCAAAACAACACAATTTACAGCAAAGGATGTTCACAACTAAAATTGTGGTTATGATTTCGAGTACCAGTGACTGCTCGCTGACTGCTCGCTGTTGATGTTGCGAAAAAAGCTAAGGATCGTTATGTGTGCTTCTAATTGTTTTACAGCTTTCTTTACTACTTCCCAAACATACTTAGTAGTCTTATTTAACTTGCAAATCACCCGATCTCTGTCTCACCACCCCTCTCTCAGCTAGCGCGGAGAAAGGCGGCGTTGGTCTGAAGGAATTTGCTCCCCGCACGTCGTGACCACTTCCCCGAAGACAGCAAGAACTTCACTCGGTGAAAGAAATACCGTGAGTATGGCTCCCTGCTCTTCGTGCACCAGTCTAATGGATAGGTTGGCTCTGCTAGAGGGCCATGTCCGCCAGTTAGAGCAGAGTAATCTCGTAACTTTAGACGTTGCGGACACATCTGCTAGCGTTAGCTGTAGCGAGCTAAATAGCCCCGTTTATAGCAACGGTGAACCGGTTGAGACGCATAATAGATTTAGCCCTTTAGCTAGTCCACACTTTAGTCATAGCGGACTCCATCACCCGAAACATAAAGCTTAGCAAAACAGCCACAATTAAGTGTATTCCCAGGTCCAGAGCACCTGACATTGAAGCTAATCTTAGGGAGCTAACTCGCAACAGGCCTAGTAAACACGTACGACAGGCTAATCGCACCACTAGCTATGCGAACATAGTTGTACACATTGGCTCCAATGACACTAGGATGAGACAGTCAGAGATTACAAAGAGAAACAGCTAGGACTTGCAATCTCGCTAGAAAGATGTCCAGGCATCGAGTACTTGTCTCTGGCCCCCTGCCTGTGAGAGGCAATGATGAGAGGTATAGCAGATTAGTCTCGCTTAACAAGTGGCTGCCTAGTTTTTGTAGACAACAGGGACTAACGTTTATTGATAATTGGCCCTCTTTCTGGGGCAAACCGGGCCTGCTGATGAGGGACGGCCTTCCCCCTAACCGGGAAGGCGCCATCATCCTATATAGGAACATAGATTATTGTTTGAGTCACACTTGACTAACTACACTAGAGCAAGCCCGGTCACAGGCAATTACAGTGTCTGTTAGTTAAGATAGAAATAGCCAGCGCCAGGCTGGAAAAACCCTGCACACATAGCATTTCTCCTAGAATAATACACAACTCACATAATGTTTTTTCTGCAATGACAGTGCCAGAGTTGGACATGCATTCTAGTGAGGTGGCAAATTATGATGCGTTCAGTGTATCGCAGCACCAAGCAAACAATCTGAAGATTCCCGTCGTATCAATTCCTAGACATGGTCGGAATTATTTAAAGCGCACTACGCAAAATAAACACAACATTATTAATATTACTACTACGGATAACTTTAACAAAAATTCCTCAAAACAGCCCACTACCTATAATATGGGCTTTTTAAACATAAGATCATTGCCTCCTAAAACGTTATTAGTTAATGAGGTCATTAGAGACAACAATCTTAACGTCATTGGTCTCAGCGAAACCTGGCTCAAACCAGACAATTTTTTTGCGCTGAACGAGGCATATCCTCCTAACTATACGAATGCGCATATTGCCCGCCCCCTTAAAAGGGGTGGGGGGGGGGGGGGGGGGGGGTCGCACTAATATTCAATGAAAACCTTAACCTTACCCCTAACCTAAGTAATAAATATAAATTCTTTGAGGTGCTTACTATGAGGTCTGTCGCAACGCTACCTCTCCACCTGGCTGTTATCTACCGCCCCCCTGGGCCCTATTCGGACTTTTATCAGTGAATTCTCAGTTGGTCGCTGAGCTAGTGACGCACGCCAACAATATAATTATAATGGGGGACTTTAATATCCATATGAATACCCCATCAGGCCCTCCGCGTGTGGCGCTCCAGACTATAATTGATAGCTGTGGTCTTACACAAATAATAAATTAACCCACGCATCGCAACGGTAATACGATAGATCTAGTGCTAAAATTCTAAGTTCTGACTCATTGTCAACAAGCTAATAATAATCAATAATCTTTAGCAGCCGCAACATTAATGCTTTCACAACGATGACTCTTGCTGGCCTGCTGCCTTCGGTAATGGCACCATTCCCAAATTATGTGGGCTCCATTGATAAATGATAAATGATAAATGGGTTATACTTGTATAGCGGTTTTCTACCTTCAAGGTACTCAAAGCGCTTTGACAGTATTTCCACATTCACCCATTCACACACACATTCACACACTGATGGCGGCAGCTGCCATGCAAGGCGCTAACCACCAGCCATCAGGAGCAAGGGTGAAGTGTCTTGCCCAAGGACACAACGGACGTCACTAGGATGGTAGAAGGTGGGGATTGAACCCCAGTAACCAGCAACCCTCCGATTGCTGGCACGGCCACTCTACCAACTTCGCCACGCCGCCCCCTAACCTCACTAACAACTTTAACGACGCCCTGCGTGAAACCATTGATAGTATAGCAACGCTAAAGCTAAAAAGGGTCCCTAAAGCCTTACCCCATGCTTTACAGAAGAAACTAGAGCACTTAAATTATCATGTAGAAAGCTGGAACGCAAATGGTGCGCCACTAAACTTGAGGTTTTCCATCAAGCATGGAGTGACAGTTTAATCATTTATAAACGCATGCTTACCTTAGCTAAAGCTAAATACTACTCAAATCTCATCCACCTCAACAAAAACGATCCTAAATATTTGCTCAGTATAGTAGCATCGCTAACCCAACAAGGGACTCCTCCCAGTAGCTCCACCCACTCGGCAGATGACTATGAATTTCTTTAATAAGAAAATTTAACTAATTAGAAAGGAGATTAAAGACAACGCGTCCCAGCTACAACTGGGTTTTATTAACACAGATACGACTGTATATACGACAGATATTGCCATCCAAAATAGTCTCTCTCTTTTTGATGAAATAACATTAGAGGAACTACTACGGCGTGTAAATGGGATAAAACAAACAACATGTTTACTTGACCCACTTCCTGGGAAACTTATCAAGGAACTGTTTGTAATATTAGGACCATCAGTGCTAAATATTATAAACTTATCACTTTCCTCTGGCACTGTTCCCCTAGTATTCAAAAAAGCGGTTATACATCCTCTGCTCAAAAGACCTAACCTCGATCCTGACCTCATGGTAAACTACCGGCCGGCCGGTCTTACCTTCCGTTTATTTCGAAAATCCTCGAAAAAATTGTTGCACAACAGCTAAATGAACACTTAGCATCTAACAATCTCTGCCGGTTTCAGGGCAAACCACTCTACGGAGACAGCCCTCGCAAAAATGACTAATGATCTATTGCTAACGATGGATTCCGATGCATCATCTATGTTGCTGCATCTTGATCTTAGCGCTGCTTTCGATACCGTCGATCATAATATTTTACTAGAGCGTATCAAAACACGTATTGGTATGTCAGACTTAGCCTTGTCTTGGTTTAACTCCTATTTTACTGACAGGATGCAGTGCATCTCCCATAACAATGTGACCTCGGGGTATGTTAAGGTAACGTGTGGAGTTCCCCAGGGTTCGGTTCTTGGCCCTGCACTCTTCAGCATGTACATGCTGCCGCTAGGTGACATCATATGCAAATACGGTGTTAGCTTTCACTGTTATGCTGATGACACCCAACTCTACATGCCCCTAAAGCTGACCAACACGCCGGATTGTAGTCAGCTGGAGGCGTGTCTTAATGAAATTAAACAATGGATGTCCGCTAACTTTTTGCAACTCAACGCTAAGAAAACGGAAATGCTGATTATCGGTCCTGCTAGACACCGACATCTATTTAATAAAACCACCTTAACATTTGACAACCAAACAATTACACAAGGTGACTCTGTAAAGAATCTGGGTATTATCTTCGACCAAACTCTCTCGTTTGAGTCACACATCAAGAGTGTTACTAAAACGGCCTTCTTTCATCTCCGTAATATCGCTAAATTCTTTCCATTTTGTCCACTAGCGACGCTAAGATCATTATTCATGCGTTCGTTACGTCTCGTCTCGATTACTGTAACGCATTATTTTCGGGTCTCCCTATGTCTAGCATTAAAAGATTACAGTTGGTACAAAATGCGGCTGCTAGACTTTTGACAAGAACAAGAAAGTTTGATCATATTACGCCTATACTGGCTCACCTGCACTGGCTTCCTGTGCACTTAAGATGTGACTTTAAGGTTTTACTACTTACGTATAAAATACTACACGGTCTAGCTCCATCCTATCTTGCCGATTGTATTGTACCATATGTCCCGGCAAGAAATCTGCGTTCAAAGAACTCCGGCTTATTAGTGATTCCCAGAGCCCAAAAAAAGTCTGCGGGCTATAGAGCGTTTTCTATTCGGGCTCCAGTACTATGGAATGCCCTCCCGGTAACAGTTAGAGATGCTACCTCAGTAGAAGCATTTAAGTCCCATCTTAAAACTCATTTGTATACTCTAGCCTTTAAATAGACCCCCTTTTTAGACCAGTTGATCTGCCGTTTCTTTTCTTATCTCCTCTGCCCCCCTCTTCCTTGTGGAGGGGGGGGACACAGGTCCGGTGGCCATGGATGAAGTGCTGGCTGTCCAGAGTCAGGACCTGGGGTGGACCGCTCGCCTGTGCATCGGTTGGGGACATCTCTGCGCTGCTGACCCGTGTCCGCTCGAGATGGTCACCTGCTGGCCCCACTATGGACTGGACTCTCACTATTATGTTAGATCCACTATGGACTGGACTCTCACTATTATGTTAGATCTACTATGGACTGGACTTTCACAATATTATGTCAGACCCACTCGACGTCCATTGCATCCGGTCTCCCCTAGAGGGGGCGTGGGGTCCTCTCCAAGGTTTCTCATAGTCATTCACATTGACGTCCCATTGGGGTTGTGAGTTTTTCCTTGTCCTTATGTGGGCTCTGTACCGCAGATGTCGTTGTGGCTTTTGCAGCCCTTTGAGACACTTGTGATTTAGGGCTATATAAATAAACATTGATTGATTGATTGATTGAATATACTCTCGTGTCGCTTAGTTTGTGTCAGTGAATGGCTATAAACGAACCAAGCTACGTGAAGCGAGAGTATAGTCCAGGCCCTAGTCCAGACCTGGGCATTGTACGGCCCGCGGGCCGCATCCGGCCCTTTGCGCATCCCTGTCCGGCCCGCGTGAGGCCAATCATAAATTACAAAATAAATTTAAAAAAGTATCTATGTCGAGTGTGCAATACAACAGTGCTGCTTTTGTTTTGAAAAGCGTTATTTGTATTACTTCCGTGTGGACGTATGCGCGTGTGCGATTGTGAGTGAATTGAACGGCGCAATTACAAATTACAAAATAAAGTTTAAAAAACATCTATGTCGTGCGCGCAATACAACTGTGCTGCTTTTATTTTGAAATGTGTTATTTATGCCGTATGTCCGGAGGGAACCTGTGAGGGAAGGTGCATAGAGACAAGTGATGAGACGCTAAAAAAAGAAAAGTTGATGAGGAATGGCGTGTTTCCAACAAGAGATGGACTGCCAAGTATTTCTTTACATAAATTAATGGTAAAGCCGTGTGCTTAATGTGTGGTACACAGGTTGCTGTGTTTAAATATCATTTTAATCGCCACTACACGAAGAAACACGAGGGAAAATAGCGGAATGTGTCTGATGAAGCGTGCGCAAGGGAGGCTGATGCGTTGATGGTAAAACTGCAAACCCAACAAGGACTTTGTGCCATATTTCACACCCCCAGAGATGCAGCCGTCAGGACAAGTTTCGTCATTTCTCACAAAAGCGCCAGAAAAAGTAAGGCGTTTTCTGACGGAGAGTTTATTAAGGAGTGCTTATTGGACTTTGTTGCGCTGATAATGCCCGGAGACAGGACTGTTTTTCGCTAACTTTGGATGAGAGCTCTGATGCAGTCAATTAAAGAGACAACCACAGGTAATGACTTGTTCACAGAGGTAAATGCGTGTTGGGACAAGCTGGCAGGTGTGACAATCCAATCCACTTTATTTATATAGCACATTTAAACAACAAAATGTTTCCAAAGTGCTGCACAACAATATTACAAACAATATTCAAATATTATCCTTAGCTCCACCAATGACTGAATAAAAAGAAAAAAACAATTACATATAAAACCAATATAAAAAACAAAATAGAATAGATATGATTAAAAACTATTTTTAACAACAGATGGTTGTCCAAATCTGATGGGGAAAAATGTTGGATAATGCAGGATAAAGTGACCTTAAAAAGCAATCTGCTTTTGTATAAAGTTAAGTTAGGTTAAATGAAATTATTATTATTATTATTAATTATTATCATCATTATTATTTATCTTATGGTATATCAAAAATAATATTGAGCAAAATTTAATTGAAATATTGTCGTGTGGCCCTCCAGCAGTGCTCGGGTTGCTTATGCGGCCCCCGGTGAAAATTAATTGCCCACCCCTGCCCTAGTCACTGCGTGCATGTTTTAAAGCTGTGTAACTAGATAGTACGTATGTTGCTATTGTTTCATGCTGCTTAGCAATAATGATGAAGATGATGTGACATACATAGACAGACATTCACAGCGCTTCACTTTTTTCACATTTCTGTTATGTTAGTCTTATTCCAAAATGGAATAAATTCATTTTTGTCCTCAAAATTCTACACACAATACCCCGTAATAACCATATGAAAATGTTTTGTTTTGTTGTAAGTACTTTCTGTATGCACTGTAAGACAACAGACACAAACAGATCCTTTTTTCACAGGAATTACCCCTTTGGGTCTCAAATGTTATGTAAACAAAAACGGTCGGCCAAGCATGTCAGGATCAGCTTAGAGAGTATGTTTTATTAAGAACGACACGATGCATCGTGATTTGATGAGTAGGTTGACAAACGGGATGGACTTCTGCGAGTTGCAATGTTTGAGTTTGTCTTTACTTGGAACATGCATTGTGTCACTTCCACAGGTGAGTAGTTACGTGCTACATTTACGCTGTTACAGTAACTATTTGGATTAAACGGGTTTGTCGGTGTAGTATTAATAACCATAGTTTCACTTTCACTTGAATATTTTTGTGAAGAAGAAACGCTACTTTTACGCCAATCGCTATATTTATTTTTATCTATTGATTACAGCTTGCAAAGACGTATTGTTTTGGTTTGTCAGAGAAACGTGAAAGCCAGTGCTGTCACATGACTCTGTTTCCCCCATCCAACGTAAGCACTAGTTCCGTTTGACTCCATTTCACCCAATCAAACGAAGCAGAGCAGTCACATGACTGCACTCAAGCTATCAGAGTCCTCCAACTATAAAAAGTGACACGATGTCGGGAGGCAGCACACCTCTTTAATCAATGTTTACCTCACAAACTACGAAAAAGACCAATGGGCTGTGATCTCAAACAGTAGAAATGTTTACATTTCAGCCTAAAATAATTCCACTTCCAACTGTAGAAAACAAGCCCTTTAGATCCTCCTACTTAGTGCTTTTTTTAAATCATCAGCATCTTTTAGAAGTGTTAAACCACTTTCTTACTGCATCCAACCTCGGCAGCAATGTCACACTGAACATGCAGTTGAACAATCTTAACACATTTAAAGCCTTTGCCATCAGCAGGTCATGACATAGTAAATGTCTGACAGCAGATTTGGACTGTCAATTTAAACGTTTTATCAGGTGATGAAAAGCCTATTTGAGTTTAAACTTAAATACATTCAGACTGTCCATTTTCATCTCCCCTTTATTATTTTTGTATTTTGATGCTCTCCTTATAACCTACAATCTGCCATTGCTTAGTAGTCCAAAACCTTTGTTCAGCAGTGTATCTACATTGTACTGTCTTTAAATGGTAAGTAGGTAATACTTGTATAGCGCTTTTCTACCTTCAAGGTACTCAAAGCGCTTCGACACTATTTCCACATTCACCCATTCATACACACATTCACACACTAACGGCAGGAGCTGCCATGCATGGCTCTAACCATGACCCATCAGGAGCAAGGGTGAAGTGTCTTGCCCAAGGACACAACTGACGTGACAATGATGGCAGAAGCTGGGGATCGAACCAGGAACCCTCAGGCAGCTGGTACGGCCGCTCTACCCACTGAGCTTTTACTAACAGTAATATGCTAAAATTACCAATATCTAACTATGCCAAGCGTACGACACCTAGTATGGACCGTTTGGACACCCCTGATGTATAATCCACATTACCTTAGCAGTAGCAGGGATGCATGTCTGCATGGTGTCCTTTAGACTCTCAGATCCATCCAGACTATACACACCACCTGTCAAGTAGAGCTGTGGATGTACGAGAACAAACAATCAATTCACATATTCTCAAATAGGGAGTCAACTAAAGAGGTTTCTGCTGGGTTTATCCAGCCAGACAGCTTCATGACTACCTGGTTTTTGACCACTGCATAATCTCCCATGGCATCTTTTTCTTTGTCAATCAATCAATCAATCAAACTTTGTTTACAAAACCCAAAACCAGTGAAGTTGACATGTTGTGCAAATGGTAAATAAAAACAGAATACAATGATTTGCAAATCCTTTTCAACCTACATTCAATACACTGCAAAGACAAGATACTTCGTTCGAACTGAGAAACTAAATTTTTTGCAAATATTAGCTCATTTGGAATTTGATGCCTGCAACATGTTTCAAAAAAGCTGGCACAAGTGGCAAAAAAGACTGAGAACGTTGAGGACTGCTCATCAAGCACTTATTTGGTACATCCCACAGGTGAACAGGCTAATTGGGAACAAGTGGGTGCCATGATTAGGTATAAAAGCAGCTTCCATGAAATTCTCAGTCATTCACAAACAAGGATGTGGCGAGGGTCACCACTTTGAGAATAAATGCGTGAGCAAATTGTCGAACAGTTTAAGAACAACATTTCTCAACGAGCTATGGCAAGGAATTTAAGGATTTCACCATCTACGGTCCGTAATATCATCAAAAGGTTCAGTGACCTTCGATCCCTCAGGCGGTACCGCATCAAAAATAAATGGTTATCAATCACCACATGGGCACAGGAAAACTTCAGAAACCCACTGTCAGTAACTACAGTTTGTTGCTACATCTGTAAGTGCAAGTTAAAACTCTACTATGCAAAGCGAAAGCCATTTATCAACATCAACAATCTAAGATGCATCAGTCCATCTAAAATGGACTGATGCATCTTAGATTGTTTTTGGAAACTGTTTTTGGAAACTGGACGTCGTGTCCTCCGGACCAGAGGAAAAGAACTATCCGGACTGTTATAGGCGCAAAGTTGAAAAGCCAGCATCTGTGATGGGGAGCACCAATAATGCTGACAGATACATACAGGTTTTGGAGCAAAATATGTTGCCATCTAAGCAGATCTGTTTCATGGACACTCCTGATTATTTCAGCAAGACAATGCCAAGCCACATTCTGCACGTTACAACAGCGTGGCTTCGTAGTAAAAGAGTGCGGGTACTAGACAGGCCTGCCTGTAGTCTAGACCTGTCTCCCATTGAAAATGTGTGGCGCATTATGAAGCGTAAAATATGACAACGGAGACCCCGGACTGTTGAACTTAAGCTGTACATCAAGCGAGAATGAAAAATACTTCCACCTGAAAAGCTTCAAAAATTGGTCTCAGTTCCCAAACGTTTACTGAGTGTTGTTAAAAGGAAAGGTGATGTAACACAGTGGTAAAAATGCCCCTGTGCCAACTTTTTTGCAATGTGTTGCTGCCATTACTTCTAAGTTAATGATTATTTGCAAAAAAATTTAATTTCTCAGTTCGAACATTAAATATCTTGTCTTTGCAGTGTATTCAATTTTGAAAAGGTTGAAAAGGATTTGCAAATCATTGTATTCTGTTTTTATTTACGATTTACACAACGTGCCAACTTCACTGGTTTTGGGTTTTGTAAAAAGCTACAAGAAATGCAACACAAAGTGCTTTACAAACTTAAAACAATGCCCCGATGACCCAGATTCCCCATTATTACATATGCACAGACAAATACCAAACACAAACACACACATATGCAACTATACGAACAAATGAATGCATGGCTGAGTACAGAGACATGTGAGTAAACACTATCACAGGAGCCATCTGCACCAGGACGCTGACACAAAGCACCCCCACAGCACGGCCCATAACCTCTGATGCAGATGGCTCCCTCTGAGGAACGCTGGAAAATAAAAATAATAAAACCTGTAAAAGTTAGAACCATGAGTAATGATAAAATACAAGTAAAACATGAACATTTGAAAAAAAAGGTTTAAAAAAATAAAATGAATAAACAGTAAATATATAATAAATAAATAGAACTAAATAAAATCTTGCATAAGTAATAAGATAAAAAGTAAAGTACAAATTAATTCCATCCATCCATCCATTTTCTCCCTCTTGTCCCGCTAGTGGTCGCGGGGTGTACTGGAGCCTAATTCAATAAAAAAAATTAATATTAGGACGGCGTGGTGGGTAGAGCAGCCGTGCCAGAAGAGCGGCCAAGCCAGAAACTTGAGGGTTCCAGGTTCGCTTCCCGCCTCTTGCCATCCATTGCTGTTGTGTCCTTAGGCAAGACACTTCACCCTTGCCCCCAGTGCAGTGAATGATGGTGGTTGGAGGGGCTGTAGGTGCAAATTGCCAGCCACGCTTCCATCAGTGTACCCCAGGGCAGCTGTGGCTACAAATGTAGCTTAGCACCCCCGTGTGTGAATGTGAGCGCTTTGAGTATCTAGTTGATAGAAAAGCGCTATTAAAAATCGAATACATTATTATTATTAGGAAAAAGCCAAATCAAAAACATGAACGTTCTCCGCAGCCCTGAGGACCTCAGGGCCCATGAAGAGGTCTCGATATATACAGTGATTTATTAGTTTACATATTCCCTAGTTTTTGTATGATTTGGTTCTAGGGGAAAATTTTCTGCAAAAATATGTCTTGGTTTTCATACACGGTCTTCCTTTTAGTAGGATTACACACATTAGTGACTCAATCTCTGCTTTATTCACTAAATATGGCTGCAATATAAGCCATCATAGAGCCAAATAAAGTTGTAGCATACAGTAATAGGCCAATCAAAATCAACAAGAGCATGCAAGTCTGTTTCCAGAGTGCCACTGAAGGCACCACACCCCGATGATAAGCCAAACAATCAAGAATTATATGGCATTTAGACACTGTCCTCCGTAGTTTATAGAGACAAAGCTGTCTGGCGCCTGTGTGTATTGCATCAGTTGATGTAAACGAAGTTGTGTGAGCACATAGTTGTTGTTGTTGTTTGCACGTTGGTGGATATAACACGAGTGCCAGCCCCTGATAGAGAAACCAGATGTCGTAGCAAAGTATGGGTGGCATTTGTGGGGCTCTCCCCCGTCCCCTCTTTCCTTCCTGCTCATTACCGTCAAGAGTCTTTAATGAAAAGGATAAAGTGACGTTAACTGTTCATTCATCTGTCATTTTTACGCATTTTCATTTTCCTATATGTGAAAATTTTATAAATATATCATTATTCTCTATAAAAAAGTTTGGAAGTACCGATCAGCCTTTTTGGTCTCTGATCCAACATGAATTTTTTGGCTTCAGATCTGATTTGCTACAATGTTGTTGTAGATTTTGAAACTAAAATAATAAACATACATTTTAATAATAAATGGATTAGATTTATATAGCGCTTTTCTAGACACTCAACGCGCTTCACAGAGAAGTGAGAACCCATCATTCATTTTTACAACTCATTCATTCATCATTCATTCTCCGGTGTGAGCGGCACCGGGGGCAAGGGTGAAGTGTCCTGCCCAAGGACACAACGGCAGCGATTTTTGGATGGTAAGAGGCGGGGAGCGAACCTGCAACCCTCAGGTTTCTGGCAAGGCCGCTCTACCCACTACGCCATGCGTAGAACAATGTCTCAACTCTCTTACAAAATACAATGTACTTGGTTTCTGTTCAGCTTGAATAACCGGTTTTAGGTGCAGACTTGAAAATTGGACAGTTTAAATTAACTGTCTCAAGTCTCAAAGTGCAATTTTGAAATAAAAAATTAATGTGAAAGTGTGTTTGTATGCAATATTCCATAATTACATAAATTATTATTTCTTCAAGTGAAACATAACAGCAAATATGTACCGTATTTTTCGGATTATAAGTCGCTCCGGAGTACACGTCGCACCGGCCGAAAATGCATAAAAAGAAGGAAAAAAACATATATACGTCGCACTCGAGTATAAGTCGCATTTTTGGGGGAAATTTTTTTGATAAAATCCAACACCAAGAATAGACATTTGAAAGGCAATTTAAAATAAATAAAGAATAGTGAACAACAGACTGAATAAGTGTACGTTATATGACGCATAAATAACCAACTGAGAACGTGCCTGGTATGTTAACGTAACATATTATGGTAAGAGTCGTTCAAATAACTATAACATATAGAACATGCTATACGTTTACCAAACAATCTGTCACTCCTGATCACTAAATCCGATGAAATCTTCTTCCTCGTTGTCGCTCCTCGTATGCGCTGTAGCGTCCTTTCTTTCTGCTGCTCGATCGCCGTTTTCTGCTGCATATTTCACTACGTCCAGCTTGTAATCTGTAGTACCGGTATATGATTTCCTTTTCGGTGCCATTTTTGTTCAGCCCTTCTCAGTTTTTAATAAGTTACCGCCAATGTTGATATGATCCATTTTAATAGCTACGGCAGTAGCATAAAGCATATAGCAGTTAGCATCCCATGACCCACAATGCACTTCTACCATGACCCTCCCCCGCCGAATTCTTATTGGTTAACGTGTGTGTGACGATTGCTGACGTGTGTATGACGATTGCTGACATTTGCTTTGTCTCTTCCGTGAATTAGATAAATAATATTATTTGATATTTTACGGTAATGTGTTAATAATTTCACACATAAATCGCTCCGGAGTATATGTCGCACCCACGGCCAAACTATGAAAAAAACTGCGATTTATAATCCGAAAAATACGGTAGGCACATTTTTCTCAAACCCATATTTTGTTAGTGTAGTCAGATAGATGTAACATACAGCGATTTTATTGTGAAAGCCGGAAATGTGCTCTTTGTGTTTTTGGAGCACTTGACGACAGTGCTGGGTGTAGGAGATAAGACCTGAATGAGTCGCTTGTGAAAAAAAAAATACCAATAGTGTTACATTGTAAACTGTTCCTCCGTACTAAACTAATCCAATCATGCCTTTATGAAACTTGCTTTGTACCCGGGGGCCATTGCATTAACCTTCCATCAAAATTTTAGACGACATAGTTTGCAGTCTTTGTAACAAAACTGTCAAATGTTAAATGTTTGCATTTGAATCTATTATTTTTGTTTAATTTTACAAACAAAACAGCACTAAGTGTCCTAACTGTTCTCACCTGAGAGTCTTTCACCTCTGTATGCACGGCCACAGGAACGCTGCAGCCCCCCTCCTACAAAGGACACTTACAGTGAACATACAGCGATGTCAGTACCCATACATGTCTATAATTAACATGATGGAGGTGTGTACCAGGTGCCTTAGAAAAGCTCTCTCAGCTATGCAGCGTAACACAGTGTCACCGTCATTTAGCACAGACAGCATCTCCAGGATGTCAGTATCCCTCGCTCGAACCTCCACTGCCAGAGCGCCCTAACGTCACATACGTTTATGATTTTAACACACGCACATAATTGATAAATACTGCAACCTGCTCCTACCTGTCCAACAGCATACATGCAGTCTTTGGGCTCCAGTATCTAGCAAGGACAGACACACTGTAAGATAACCGGTCAGCTTAGCAGGCGGAGAAGACTTAGTGTTATTGAAAAATAATTAAACCTGGCTGATCCGGTTCTCCCAACCCATCCTCCTGAGCCCTGCAGCAGCAAGAATGATGGCGGCAAAGTCGTCTTTCTCATCCAGCTTTTTTAACCTTGTGTTTAAGTTTCCACGCTGGAAATGAGCACTCAGGAAGAACACCTCCCAAACACCAATGATCAACAACATCATCAGACACAGGTGCACAATATAATATGGATTTGATTCAAATGTGTTGTAGGACAGTGGTCCCCAACCACCGGGCCGCGGTGTGGATCGATTGGTACCACAAGAAATTAAAACAAATTTTTATTTTTTTATTAAATCTACATAAAAAACACAAGATACACTTACAATTAGTGCACCAACCCAAAAAACCTCCCTCCCCCATTTACACTCATTCACACAAAAGGGATGTTTCTTTCTGTTACTAATATTTATGGTTCCTACATTATATATCAATATAGATCAATATAGTCTGCAGGGATACAGTCCGTAAGCACACATGATTGTATTTTTTTATGACCAAAAAAATAAATAAATAAAACTACCACCCCTCCCACCCGGTCCGTGGGACACATTTTCAAGCGTTGACCGGTCCGCAGTTACAAAAAGGTTGGGGACCACTGTTGTAGGACACATTTGCTATCGCAGATAAATTACAGTGGTATCTGGAAATTAAGTGATTCTAGAAAGAATCACTTAATTTCTATAGTTTTCAATAACATTTTTGCAAATTGTTTGCCCTGGTTTTTGTATGGCCTACTGCCCTACTGTCAATTGCCGTATGGCCACACATTGCAAATAAACTAGTCTGTTTGCCCTTGTACCAAATTGCGTATACCCAAATCGATTGGGCCAACGAAAGTTGTGAGTGCCAGCAATTTGCCAAAGAAGATGAGAAGCACTATTGAATTAAGAAAATGGCATATGCTTGGCTCTCCCCTTGCCTTATTCCCCCATTGCCAACAAAAGTCTTAATTAAATGGATTTACATCAGTTATTTTGTGAAAATTTGTGTCGGTTTTCATACAATTCGACCTTCATCTGATCTTTTATAACGAATTGCTAATAAAAAACCGAGGTACAGCGCTCAGAAAAATGTTACTCTAAAAGAGTAGCTAATGTTCTGTTTGGAATAGTTATCCATATGAAGAGTCCACTCTGACCTATAATTGTGCTTCATCTACAAAAGGATACAATATCTTTAAACTCCAGATGAGGGAATTTTTTCTTCAACTGAGCAGCACGACGCAGTGAACTGGTGCCAATCACACTGCACAAATACACAACATGAAGTTGTATTTTCCATAAGTGACACCCATATGCACGTACTGTAAATGGGTGTATTAGCAAGCGGAGTGCACCTGTTTTCTGAAAGAGTCTCCAAGGATTTTCCTACATTTTTTGGATGCAACACCACTGCATCGTGAGGATTCTCTCTCCTAAAAGAAAGCAAAAAAGACCTTGTTACAGTGAAACCTACAAACAAAAGTTGTGCAAGTCGGAATTTGAGCAAAAACATTCAGAAATAATGTAAAAGTCACACATAGACTTGGCAGTCAAAATGGCATGTAGCTTTGATATTCTCTCAATTCAGGCAGTGTAAGATTAACTTGCCTTGTTTTTATTTTCTCTGTTTATAATTTGTGACCTGTATTGTAGTCCTGTAGGAAACACAGATATACTTTGACTGTTAATGTTAGCAGTAGCTAACCGTCTGGCCATTGCAGGGTCTTTGCAGGTTCCAACAAGTTAAATTTAAGACTTTTTTAAAAACCATAATTTAAGACCTTTTCACATCAATATGGACAAAAAAGTACAACGACAAAGGAAAATCAGAGGGCCAGAATGAATTGTAAGTATATTAATTAATTCACTGCTCTTTCACATTGGAAAACCAAATGGTTAAACTAACTAAATACATCAGAAGCCTCTCTATTGTAATGTAATTGAAAAAACCTATTAGCAAAGATCATAAAATGTTTCGGATTTGCCATGGAAATGTTTTCTTGCAAAAGGTGCAGTGTGCTTTATATCAAGTGTTTCCATGTAACAACAACAACCAGAACTTCAGAAATGATAGCAAAAAGCAAAACAATCTATTGTTTTTTAAAGGTAAGTTAGCATCGCCGCTAAAGCTAAATGGTTAACTTTTGCAGTGTTTTTGCAGCTGTCAGAATTGAGCATACAGATAAAAATATCTACAGTATTACTGTATCCGCGAAAAAGTTGTGAAAAACAGAGTGCAGACAGAGCGTTTGTCTAAAAAGAAAGAAGGTGATTATGGCTTGCAAGCCTCAAACAGAATTTGGATGTGAATAATGTGGATAACATTTAAATTTGCTTAGCTCATTTTGTATCTCATATTTACCTGTTCTTTTGTGACTTATATGAAAAAATATCACTAATAAACAAGGAAAAGTTTTTATTTAAGCATGACAAGATGACATTCGCAAATCTTCCTTGCGTTTCCCAACCATAAACTGAGTAGACACTCAACAGACAACTTGGAGAAAAGATTAAGTACCGTATTTTCCGCACTATAAGGCGCACCTAAAAACCTCCAATTTTCTCAAAAGCTGACATTGCGCCTTATAATCCGGTGCGCCTTATATATGGACCAATATTGAGCCACAACAAACCTAAACTTCATTTTCATAAAGTTTAGGTCTCGCAACTACGGTAAACAGCCGCCAACTTCATTTTCCCCCGTAGAAGAAG